>NC_025995.2:9257737-9292096 GCF_000442705.2 Elaeis guineensis
CAATGCAAGATAATATTATACAAGAGTCATGTAAGTCTTTGAAGCCTCGGATGGAGGACCTATTTTTGTCCTTTTTTGCATGTAGTTTATGACATGACTGTTGGATAGATTATAATATTTAAATAATAAAAATAGAAAGAAAAAGAAAGAAAGGGCCAATGAAATGAAGGGTCAACAATATTTATGATTATTTTCTGAATAGATTTCTTTTCAAGATAGTTTTTACTGAATAGACTTCGATTAAAAATTAAAGTCTTATGATTTAGAGAGTTATTTCACTATTATAAGACAATCTTTTGATTAGACTTGCATTTAAACTGAAAAATCATATATGTATAGATTGAAAAATCATACATCTGCGGATTGTAAAGTTACATATCTATGAAAGTTAGTAATTAAAAAGTCACATAATTAGAAAAATATATCTTTGTACATATTCAAACTCTATAAATACAGAGCCTTGCGAGCAGAAATAACAACTTTTTCCCTTCTATCTCAAAACCTTTGTTCTTCCAAAAATCTTTATTCTTCCCTCTAGCTTATAAACAGTTTCCTAGAAAGTTTACGAGTCTCTTCAAAATTGCTATCTGCAAAATTTCATAAGTCTTTGTTTGATCCAGGGTAATCTGTTATCAACCCATTAGCAAACTCATTTGAGTGAAGGAAAAATATTATCTTAAAGATAGTGATATATGCATCTCAAAATCTTAAATTATTCTATTATTTTATCCAATCAAACCACTTCTTTCCAATAATTTTAAGGTGATATTTGTGATGGCTACCGAATCAAGTATTACTTTCAAAGTCATAAATCATGATCTTATCAAATTTGATCGGTTTGATGGAACCAACGTCGCTCACTGAAAAGATAAGATGATGTTTTTCTAATAGTACTGGAGATTGCATATATGATAGATCCAATACTGTAGCCTTTTCACAATGAAACAACACAAGATACTGAATAGATTAAGAACAAATGGAAGAGGAGGTGCAAGGATGAATTTGTTTGTCAAGGCCCCATTTTGAATGCATGCTCCGACTGTCTCTATGAACTCTATGGTTGTGTCTAGTCTCCTCGAGAAATTTCAAAAGTACTAGAAGAGAAATATACTAGACAAGGTACCAATAAATTTCTAATCATGAAATATTTTTGATACATCCAAAGATAAACTATCCACCATGGTGCTGACGACCCAGTGATGGCCTGACATGTATCCTTGGTAAAGGGTGACAGAGTGATTGCCCAACCTTTGCCACCTAGTCTTTCATGATTGTACTAGAGGAGTTGTAGAGCCTTCTTCCCACAAGACAAGTAGTTTGCCCGCTCACTGCTCCACTTCCTCCTTCACTAAGTGAGATCTATGATCTCAACAATCCAGATATACAAGCCATTATTCTCTGCAATCGAAACATGTCTCCATGACCTCTGCTCCCCGACAAACAGCACACATGCTTGAAGATGATAGGTACTCGATCGTCTTTGTCTAAATTTTTTTTTTCGGATTCTTTCAAGTAAGAAAGAAACACTTACCTTGCATGCCTTCTTTCAGAAACGGATTCCATATGAACTGAAATCTGGCTCCTCCATAGAACCCTGAGCCTCCTTTTCCATCTTCGAGATCTGCATCCTCCAGATGATATCCTCCATTTCTCACACCCCATTCCGTTACACCGATTTTCATACTTCATTCTCGATAACACTGCTAATCTCTATCTACAGCTCAGACCCCTTCTGTTTGCTTCTATGGAAGACTGACTTAGATATTGAAGGGTCTACTATTGGGAAACCCCAATATGAGGATTTTTCTAGCTTTGATGGTTTTGTAGGATTGGTCCGAAGGATGGATCAAGGATTCGACTCCAGTGCCTTACTCTGAAAGATCTGATCGGCTATCTTGCAACCATCACCCTCTCCTAACTTTAGCTTAATATCCTAAACTAGCTCGACTCTCCGATGGCAACAGATTGGCACTAGAAGAAGGATCTTGACCTACAATCGAGGTGTAAAACTTATCTCTCTTTTATTGTTCGAGTATGAAGAACAAGAAGACTTTGGCAGTGATGACCGCCACCCTCCTGAAGGTCCCTTTAGAACCTGCTAACCTTGACTAGGGTCATCGAGATCTGAACATCGTAGAGGTATCGATTGTCTCGATCGTTACCATTAAGTAGTTCCAATAGCTCCTGCAATAGGTCCAAGCACTGGCTGCTGAAGTGCAAGGCCTGTAGTAGATGGCTCATCACCCAGCTCTGGCATTGAATGATCACTCGACCCCAATGTGTCCTGATCTTCCTCTTTCAAGGAGCCTGATGTGGAGTAACTAGTCCTGCCCCACTAGCCCAAAAGAAGTTCTTCAAATTTTTTGATCCACCTATTGGAGTCTCGAGCAAGCTTCCCTTCACCGCTGCCCTCGACCGTTCGGTTTGAAAGAGTTAACCAACGTTCCTTGACCTCACCCAAGGGACAATGAGTAAGGAGCGCAAACCCAATCGTCTTTTTCTTCACTCACTTCTTCCTCGCAGGACTTCTCTGTGAGTAGATCTGCAAGTCGTTGACCCAAAAGGAGATCTGGACGGCAGGATGATTGGATCAAAAGCTCCAAGAAGTGAACTGCTACCTCGAGTAAGATTAACTCTTTGTTTACACCATATCTCGATAGTTTAAGTGGTGGCCAAGAGTAAGTGCAATGTGGATCAAGCTTGATAGGGTCAAAATGGGTGAGAACCATATGACCTTGCTAGAAAGGTCAAGAGTTTAGCTATGAAAATTACTCTAACGGTGGAATCTAGGTTCAATAGGTAGAATTAGGCAATAGGACAGGTAAAATAGGCTGAAGGGTTAAGTCTTGGATGCAAAGATGATTGCTAGAAGGCCAGGTGGGTATTCAAAAATCTCAAAGACTAGAAGACTGTTTTGAAGGCCGGATAGAATAGATAGCTAAAGTAGGCCATATTAGAATAAGCCAAAGGTTGATAAAGCATGATTATTAGTTTGATAATTATAAAATGATCATGCTTGTGTACATGTGCAATATGAGGACGACCGGCGGCAATTACCAAAACCACTATGAATGGAGATCAGGTGTGTAAAGCAATTATAGTAGTAGACAATTATAGCATTTAAGGTAGTTATTATGTATGAATATAAATAGTGGAATTATACATTGTATTGAATCCTTTGACAATTAATTAATTCAATTCACTGATCTTATTTTTAGCTTTATCTTTTATCCTAAGAGAATGCATAATTTAGTTTCTCTGCCTTGGCTCCATGCATCATCCTACGGTAACTTTATGCCACTCCCCTTACTATAGCTCTGTATTATACCCTTTATCTTATCCTCACACTACACACTTACAATAGCCCCATAACACAACCTTACTGTAGCCTCATGCTATGATCTTTCAACTTCGCTCAGTAGTAGCGTGACGATGGTGAAAGTTTTTGAAGATCAAAACATTTGATCTACTCTTTCTTCCCTTTAGATCATCATCGTTTCAACTGATCCAAAGCTAATGATGCCTATACATATATCTTCCCAGACTATTAGAGCTTGTCACCCCTTACCTACCAATGGAATTCTTTAAGACCTTGAGTTCCCTTGCACACGTAGATCAAGGCGAATTAGGAGGCCAATCCCTTTCTAGATACCCATTTAATCCCCAACTCTTGACTTCTCTCTCTTGCTTGTTGCCTTGATGGTGGTGGGGTTTGTGAGGTTGGAGCGACAGACAGGGTAGGTGGCGTGGAATGTGAGCTAGGTGTTAATGCAATTCGGGCGGAACACGTGGCATCATTTGGTGGTAGTTGGAGGATATTATTTTTTATAAACTTGGATACACACCCTTCATACTCTAGGCATCCTTGACCTTGTATGACATGTGCATCATTCACTTCATGATGCACATGTCATGGACTCAGCAAACATGCACCTGAACAGTTGAACTAATATATATCAAAGGTTGATGAAAGAAAGAAAAGGTTTGACATTTAATTCGAGCCTAAGTTCTACAAGATTGCTATAGATTTGGAAGTAATCCCGAAGATTAATTAAATAAAGTTAGTATTGATAAAATCTAAGAAGATTTGGAAGGACCGGATATCAAGACGAGCTTGAAAAACTCCTCCATGTGGCTAGTGATGCTCCTTTTATCCTATATAAGGTTCATAAAAAATTGATAGAGTGAGAGTGATCCACCAGAAGGAAGTGGTCGCATAGAAACTTCTTTCTCTATTTCTTTTGTTTTGCAAATCAATGATCTTTATTTTTTCAATGCTCACTTGAGGGTTCTAGATATGTTCCTACCACATCGATGGATAACCTTGTAATTTCAAGGCTATGGTCTTCACCTTCTTATTGTCGAGGACATATATGGCTTCACAGACACTGTTGATGGTGATGATCCAGTCAAGAAAGTACCCGAGATTGAGCCTCCTATGAATTTGAAGAAGCTTTGCTTTGACACCAAGGAGCCTATCATGATCTCACAACACTCCCTTATTAAGTAGCGGAAGATGAATTGGTCCTTGATTTGGAGTATGGTGGTAGAAAGGGATGATGAGAATCCTCGATGTGGCCAATCACATGATCATACTCCACTTGTAGTTGCACTATTTGTTCTTGCAATTGTTGGATCTTGATGTCTCTTTGATCGATCTCTACTATTGAGATGTTGTGGGTGCCTCTACGAACCATTGCATCAATATCGATATAGACTACTAAAGGCAAATTGGATTCACTTGGGGGCCAAAATAGCATGTAGGGTGATCTTTATCCTTAAGAAAAAGGATCTATCAAGTAATGGAGTAGCAAAATAGGAGGAAGAAGCAATAAGAAAGAACTTTCAAATAATGAAGAATCGAGTTAGAGATTTCATTCAATTCAAAATGCACTTTATGATGCCTAGGCACCCCTATTTATAGTTGTAGGATCCTTTGAACCTTTCCAAAAATGTGCTCACATTCATTTCTTACAAATAAAGAATGAAATAAGAATATTTCTTATAATATGCCTATTGATATATCAGTTGATTGGATAAGATCTCTGACTAATATTGATATTAATTGATTAGATAAGATCTTTAATCATCCTGATTTTTCCAAATCTATCGAGTTTTACTAATGCTGGTCTTGCTTAAATAGATCCCTAGGATTCTATAGCAGCCTTCTGGAACTGACATAGACTTGAAGCTGATTTTGAATCCCTTCGTTCCTTGGGTTGGTCTTTGATATATATCGATTCATATACATATTAGCCAAGTCCATGACATATGCATCAAGCATTAAGCCAGGTCTGGATATCTTTCAATATGGTGCATATATTTGTAACTTGTAAGTGTTTTGGGTCCAAAAAGTGCTCCAGCCATACACTTCCTATGCATCTGTTGCTAACCGGCCTTTTAGTTCATCTAGTTGGTATCCCTCTCCACATGAGAGAGATCTAGTATTCAAATCCTCATGATAGCATCACTACCATATTTTTCAAATAGAAGATAAATTACTAGAGAGATCCAATTTGCAAATCCTAATACTAATATCATTACCACATGTCTCAAAAAGGACCAATTACAAGACCTATTGGGTGAATTGGCCAAATATATATGTAAAAGATTCTTGAAACTTGCTTGACGGTTTAAAATCTGAATCATTTATGGTTAGAATCTGGTTGCTAAGCAAGTTTGCTAAAGAAAGATATGCATAAATAGAACTATTTAGCAAAAATACATAAATATATAGAAACCAAAGTTTTGTGACCTAGTTTTATGCGGGTTGTTATGTTGGAGGGATATAGTGTGGGAACCAATTGGAGGAATAGAACTGAATAAACCTAAATAAAATTATCCTTTACCAATTTGGTTAAGTAAATTTATCAAAGTCAAAGAGAAATAAATATCTAAAAAATATTCAAATTTTTTTCTGAAATTATTAAAATATATATTCTTTAATTATATTTATTCAGATATTGTGAGGATTTATACAGATGTATATTTAGTCCCATATTAATTATTTACTAAAAAGATCTTGAATATTTATACAGAGCCTAAGAATCGAAATAATACTTTCCAACTAGTCTTTTTGTATAAGATTCTGAATTGTTACAAATAATATTAGAGTGGATCCGATCCATCCCTTCTATGGACTAGGAGATACTACAGTACGAATTTATTGGGCTAATCATGGGCTAATCACGATGTTTATGAATGGATTTGATCCTTAGCTTGACGAGGATGCTAGGACTTAAATAGAGAGAGCATGTGAAGATGTATACGGATATATATTTAGTTCCACATTGATTATTCATCGAAAAAGTTTTGGATACTTATATAAAATCAAAAAATTCAAATAATATATTTCAACTAGTCATTTTAGGTGAGATTTTGAGTTGTTATAGATATCAAAAAAAATTTTGACAAAATAAATCTAAAAAAATAGATTTTATTATATCTAAAAATAAATAATAGGAAAACACCTGTTCATCCATTAACATAAATGATAGAATATTGCGAATGCCTAAAGGGTATATATTATATACCATGTATGCACTTTGAAATATCCTTACGTACATTCAACATATTCAATAAACTTCATCAAAGTAAATGAAAGAAATAAAATATATTTTCAAAATCTGATATAAAAGTTGCTGATCAATGTTTTTCTTGTTGCCTCCATTAAACAGAGATGGAATCCTCTGTGCTACATATTTAGCACTATAAAGAGCTGCACCCCCTAGCACTATCATGTTATTCTATCATGGAGATGGATGGCTGTTAACTATGATCTTTCTCATGCACTTTACAAAATACTATCATGTTGACAACTATCTATCCCTATAATAGAATGATATGGTAGCAATTAAGGGCTATGCCCTTTATGGTGTAAAAGACAAAAGAACAATCAATGTTAATTAGTGGCAAAAGACCCTCATCAATTCATGGATGTTTCCTATATCTTATTATTATTGTTGTTGTCATTATTATTATTTATTTTATTTTTATTTTTATTTTTATTTTTATTTTTATTTTTATTTTTATCACCATCATCAAACTACAATTGCAGCATAAAGTTGAATAATGGATGGAGCCCTCTAAGTTGGATCTAGCATGGAGTTGGGTAATTAAACTTTATCACTATATAATCAAAGATATTATTAAGTAGATAATAAATTAAATTAATAGCATATTAATATAGTTATTTATTTCACATAAAAAATTCATGATTGCTCTATAAAATAAAATAGAAATAATAATAGAATCGGATATTTAGATATGGATATGGTAGTTATCTATCCATATCTTCATCTATTTTTTTTTAATGGATATAGATATAGATATTAGTTAGATACTCAAATCTCTATCCATATCTAGAAAGATATGAATATGAAAATAGATTCCCATTAAAATTATCCAATCCACTTTCAACCTTATGTTATGATGACAATATCTAGCCTATTCTACTTTATAGCACCAGCTTGCATTTTACCGCTCATTTCATCTCTTCCACTTTCACAACAAGTAACACTTAACCATAAAATTCAATATTCAAGAACTTTCTAAAACATTAATCATCATTTTTATTTAAATAATTTTTACTAAAAATTCAAAATATATGATCATATTCTACTGCATCTAGTGTACTTATTAATTTATTTTAAATAAAAAGACATGTCTTGCATGTGCCACAATCTAGTTTTTTAAAAACAGCGTCATATGCTCAAGTTGGCAGACACAAGCCCAACCCAGCCATGTTTAGTTCAGGTTGAGCCAGGATTCTACAATTTCCTTTGGGTGTTAATCAAATAACTAAATTCAAATTTTCAATAGATTATATATGAGTCAGAGCTCTGATTCAAGTGAATTGAAGAAAAACAAACTTAATTATTGATTTCAGAGGAAGATCTTTTTTTCAAAAACAATGTATTTTGAGCCTTATAAGAATCTCTGTTAATGTCTGTCTTTTGTATTATGCTTGCATCCATTGCCAATTTGTATATATCAATTAAAATAAATGTGTGCATTTATCTCAAGAAAATAATGATCTATAGAAAAAAGGTCCGAAGTGAATCTTTTCTTGAGATAATAAGTTTGATAATTTAGCTGATATATTGTATAAAGCTTCCATGTTTCAATTCAAGTCTTAAGAACATTCATAGTTCTTTGCTCTTTTACGTTAGATCAATTTGTTATGATTATGGCAAAAAGTTCTTCATATGTACAGCTCCTTTTAGTCAATTAAGGTGGAGATAGAATTCTTTTTCCCTTTTAATGGTTATTCATCTCTAAGTTAAAAACAACGGGAAAAAAAAAAAAAAAAAAACGTTCCGAGTTTTTGTCAAAAACATCATCTTTGAGCTACATCAAGATGGGTTAATGCTTGAATTGGCTTGAGTCATAAGATTCAACTCATGGATAAGGTGGAAATCCTAAATCGAAGGCGAATTGGCTCATGTAGGAATTTGAACCATATGTGTGCCTCCCAACCCTCCCAGCCTAATTCCCATAAATATAAGTTGAATTAATAAATGTTAAAGCCATTTACTGAGAACAAATGAACTAAAGGATTAAATGTACATGTAATAAATCTATGAATGCTGCTTGATCCTCCTGGTCAATTTTTATATAAATTCGTGTACACACTACCCACAGAAAGCACTTATACAAACTGTTCATTTATTTTTATGTTGACTACTAAGTTATCTTCTAATGGGGTACTCACATGTACAAGTTTTGGTTGTACTCATAAGTTCAATTTTCAAGTGCTTGATGACTCACTTGAGGTGGCAAAATGTTTCATTGATATATGTCAATTCTGCCAATGAAAATTGACACTGAAAATTGACTACACTATATATTTTTGAAGACCTCTAGTCTATACATAGGATCTCGGGCATCGCAGCCGGGTATTTATGAACTTCAATTGAACATGTACACTAACCATATGTACTTTCACTTGACTGAATTGTTGATCCAGCATGTTGTTTAGATGGGTGATCATCTTATAATCATTCTACCAATGTGTAGTAATCCAGGGTAGGAAGCACAGTCACAGTGGAACAAGCCAAGATATTAAAATGAACAAGAATTAAATGATAGTCTAGAATATAAACAATTGCATCAAATACACACTACATACATTATCTATTTAATAGACTTTCAACAAGAAATAAAAGATAACATATAGGATTCCCAAACCACTAGCTTTGGCCGGATATCATAACAAGCAGTTATTTGTTTGATAGCAAGAGTTCTAGATTTGTCCTTAGAAAATATCATTATAGTAAATATAATATATGTATTCCATGATCCAGGTCAAAAACTCTCCTCTGAGATGATTATAGCTGGTCATAAAAGGTTATAGGCAAATTAATGTACCTCAAGAGCAACACCAGAATTGTGAACAAATTCTTGATCTATCCTTGCCTTAATGGATGGTCCTCCTGGGGCGGTTGTAAGCAGTCCAAATAGGTTCTCCAATAAACAACCTCATTACCTGCATATATACCACAAGCCACGGGTCCATGTACAAGGATTTGAGCAGAAATAAAGGTTCCACTATTCGACCAACAAATTCTGTCCAATTTTAAATTATTATGGTAACAAAGGTTCAACCTTTCTACCAACACATTCTGTTTGAGCAAGTCTGCAACAAAAGTACTTCTTCAGTACTTAAAAATTCATTCAGCAATATTCAAATTTTCCTGTCCTTCACACTATAGAGCAGTATATGACTTTGATAAGCACAGAATTATTAGATTGTCTCACTATTGAGAACTATCTTTACTTTGTTTCAAATCTGCAAATCTTTAACTATAGAAAAATATCATTTTTTTGAGATAGAAAACTATCATGAACACCACTTCTAGTAACAGTGACAGAATAAAACAAGGATGACATAAAGGTACCTGTTGTATTTATATAAGTTGAGTGAGCGATTGATGAATGCAATAATTGTTTATAGTTATCAGCACTGCTTTTAATGTAAAGCTAGAAAGCACAAATACCTCAAATCACATACCATATTCATATTTGATACATATCAGATACGCAGACCGCATACTTCTCGAATGTGTAAGGAGGGTGTGTAATTTCTTTATTAATGCTAACATTTTAATGATGGTTAGTTTTGTAGTTTATGATGTCAACATTAAAATATGAATTATGGACTGGGATCTATGGATTTGATTAATGATTAATAATGAACTTGTGAAGTTGATGCTAACATATAAATATGGACAATGTTATTTTAATGACTATATACAAAGTAACACACACACACACACACACATATATATATATGTATGTATGTATGTATGTGTACATACATACATACATACATACATACATGTATATAAATACACACACACACAAACTACTTTTTCAACATTTGTCACAGCATCCATGCTTCATAGTTGTAGAGCAAGAATGAGTCAAAGCATAAAGTCTGCCGCTTCTTCTTTAGGTTCCTAGAAGTTCATATGATTCTCAATTCACATTAGGGTATAATCGGACATTACCTTTACATGGTTTAAAGTATCCAATGTAAAGCAATGGTAGATTCCAGCAGGCAACACAATCATGTCCCCTTGATCGAAATTCGTATCCAGAGATCCTCTTTGTCCCGCACATCAAAGTACCCACTTCCTTCCAAATATTAACAGATCTCTTCATCAGCATGGATGTGTTCTCAGTAGAATCTCTTCAATTTTTCCTCATAATTCTCAACTTTTCCAGGGCATAACTCCAGAAGGTCCTGTGATGAACAAAATGGTGAAAATATTGGAATGGTGCAGTAGTTGATTGCGTATCCATGTTTGTGCATGTCCTTTTGCTTCCAACTTAATGGTTGCAACTAACATTAGCTGCTTATCATGCACTAAAGAGATGGGGAGAGAGAATTCAAATCATATACTTGTATCCTCTTCTTTCTCAGATTTTCTTTAGTTCTTCATCATTCTCATAGTTTCGGTAATCCAAAATACCAATATAAAACTCCAAGCTCTGCAGAAAATAGATACCATAATCTCAGCAAAGCACATTGTATGCAATATTGTACAGAAGAAATTAGAATACTGCAAAAATCTCCAATATGACATTCAAAATTAGAACCATATAGATCCAAGAATACTGCAAAAAATATGACATTCAAATCTTAGAAAAAACTCCATATGCACCAAGGTTTCGCTGCTCATATTCTACTTTCCTGGTGACACGGTTTGCAGCAAAAACTACCGCATAATTGAAACATAGGCCATAAAGCCAAACACTGATTAGATCCTGATGCACCACAACCACATGTTCTCTCCATGCCAAGAACTTCAGCATCCAATCACTGTTATTTCTGATGGAGTTCCATATCTATCATGCATGTGCATAAAATAAAAATTATGTAGAGATAGAGAGATGGAAAGAGAGATCGGACAAGCACCTTTAAGCTTGCTCAGGCTTACAAATTCTTTAGGGTTCTGATGGTGTGGAAGCCTCTGGTCCTTATCGCTCCCATCTATCAACCAGACCTAATCATAAGAATAAGTAAAACAAATCCAGTATTAGATCATGTGGTGCCTGTCAAAGACAAGCGTTTGGATCCAGAGGGGACAAATTTTCACCTCCAAAGCCATCGGATGGTGTTTCTCTGCTTATCAAGGTCTTCTCAATTTCTGAATCTCTTGTTAGATGTGATCCTATATATATAAGAGGGTGGGAGGATTACCTGTAAATGCTTCTCATGCCACATGCGTGGTCCAATGGTTTGTGGTATTCCTTGTCCACAAACAAACACCATATCAATGAAATATCATTCTTTCTTTAAACTTTAAATACACGGTCTTGCTTGTCTTTATCCCTCCGAGGACTCCAACAAAAAGATGGGATACTGATCCCTGAACTGCCAGGGCTTCTCCAGAAGCCTGATAGAAATCTTTTCTTCTTCCCCGGAGCATTGCCTTGGTAACAGGGTTGGGCCTCAAAGCATTTCCATAGATGCAGAGAATCATCAAGTACTACTGATACATGGCTTAAAGGCTTGCCATCAAATTTCAAATCCTTGCCTGGAGCTAGTCCACATACAATAGACAGAATAGATTATTCCCACTTCCCACAATGCCCCTCAACACTGCCCCTATAAACTGTCATTTCATTCACATATCAATACTTCTGGAGAAAACCACATAAATATGGGATAATTTATTAGTACAGACAGATTGCACAGGAAAAAAAGTGACAAAAATAGAAGGAAAATACAGATCCTAAGATTGACTATGAGATGGGTAATTGATTTGGTGTAGTTTACAGTTTACACAATATCATGGCTCTTGGCTGTTAACCCGGTTGTGAAGCTCCAGCATCTCTTGGTGGTTAGGGTCTACGGAAAGGGCAGCCCTGCAATCACGAAGAGCACCGGGAACATCACCAATGTGCTCATAAAAGGCAGCTCGTAGATGGAGGAGGTGGACATCAGCTTTGAAGGCTATTGCTCTTGTCAGCTCTTCTATTGCCTCTTTCTCCTTATGGCCATCCATCAAGACTGTTGGTAACAAAACATATCCACTTTCATGTCGATAGACAAAAAGTAACATAAAAAGAGGAAATCAGCAATGAAGAGAAGGCTAAAAAACAGCTATAATTCCTTTCAAGTACACAGGTGGGATTCAGACCATGAGGCTTATGGTAAAGCAACCAAATCTATCAAATTTGTTGTTCAGCAGGTACCCTGAGGAAAAATAGTTTTCACTCTAACACCAAAACAATTGCTATGAGGTTTGACATTTATGTCAGCTATTTGATCTTAATGGACTGCTTCAGGTATATTTTCATCTGTATCAAGCTCCAGACATGGATCTAGCCTCAAACGCTCGCTGTATTGGCCTTCAATGGAAATAATTGACTTCATGCAGAAGATAAAACAGCCAGGGTGCAAACCAAACACAAACATGCACCCCAAAAAACATGGTTTTTAATACAATCTATTTTGAGAAGATATGGTCTGATTTGGAACAAATATATATCAGCTCTTGATTGCTTCGTAATGTTGTTAGCATCATGCTGAACTACAAATTTAATGCTCTTTAATTATAGCTCAAACCAATGCTACGTCTCGGCAGGACAGGAGCATCCTAGTTGTCCTGTCACATTTCTGTAAGAGAACGACCCCAAAGCCCATCCATGTAGGGAAAGAAGAAAGAGAAAAGAATAAGAGAAAGGAAAAAGAAAAAAAAGGGGGAAAAAAGGAAGGGAAGGGGAAAAAAGAAAGAATAGAAGGAAAGAAGAAGGGAAAGAAAGAAGAAGAAAAAGGAAAGAAATAAAGTACGGAATGAAGAAAAAAGAAACAAAAAAAAAGAAGGAAGAAGGAAAAGTAAAGGAAAGAAAGAAGGAATAAAAGAAAAAAAAAGCAAAAAAAAAAAAAAAAGATGAAGATAGAGAGAAAAATAAAGGAAAGAAGAAGGGTATAGAGACGGAGTATACCTATCGGGACACCCGATCAGGAAGGCTACCGATGGAAGGTTGGACAAGAGGGCATCTCATTCCAGGATACCCCATCCCACAAGATTTAAAACCTTGGCTAGAGTAATAAAAAGAGACTCTAGCAAAACTAAACAAAGTAGCAATTTAAATTTTTCTTAAGGTTCTATTTTGAAAAATTGCCCAGATTTTTTCTTTGAACTAGGAAATGCACCAAAATTTATTCAGAAAACTGCTTCCACAGATGAGATAGTGAATCTGCAATCTTGTCTAATATGCCTCACTAAACTGCCATTTGCCCACTTAGACTACTACCACATTTATGTTAATCATGGGTCAGACAAATGAGTTCATTTTGAGAGCTAGTTGTCCAGCTGTGTGCACTTGTTTTGTTTTATTTTCCTCCCATTAAGAACTTAACTACATAGTGTGTTTATCACATATGTGAATAGCTATAGAGGTGGGAAAAGGCAAGGGCAATGCGAAGCTCAATCTTGTCTCCCATTTTCAATAACATTTTCTCAGTTTTGACAATGTCACATCCCATTTAAGTCAGACTCAAGTTTTTGCATTATATATAGTAGATAAATTTATATTTAGCATAGCCATATAAATAAGAGCTTTGATACACGAACCAATGCAATTCCCCAAACTAACCAATCCAACATGGCACGATGCGATTGGCACATCCTACTGGGAATTGTGCAATTGACAAATGGTTGGAGTCACTGGACCATTCATGGGGTACCACATGAGAGCCATTTTGAATTTAGAGACCTCAGGTTGCAGGCTGCATTTTAGTTTTTTCCAGTGTTCTAGGATGTGATTCATGCGATGGCACATGCAAATACAGCATGGTGGTCACACAGCATTGGGGCTAGGCCACACAATCAGCCATTAGGCAATTACATAGGCCCAAGCAACTAGTTTGTGCAGCTTGAGCATATAAATTGTGACAAAAATGGATGATAAGTTACTTTGTGCACAAAAGAAGAAGATTGTTTCTTGAGTGTCTTTTTTGAAAAATTAGAACATTAAATAGCACATATCTAGTTTATTAGGTTATAAGTAATTTATCCTTGTTGGTGGATTTTTGGCTATTCATCATGTGATAGTTTATAAACTTGTTCACTGCATTAGTATGACCAAAATGAGGATAGTTCATACAAAGATATTATTACTTTTTAGGTTAACATGGCATGCTATACTAGAATAAGCTCTCAAATAAGTATAGAATTATATATTTCAACTTTCCTTTTTTTCCCTAAATTTTTACTTATTTATTTCTAAATTGTAACTTATTTTGTCTAACTCTATGTATTCTATTTATTTTAAAACATTTCTAAAATACCCATATCTATACGCACCTGCATGCCACTGTTGCTTTTTAAAACATCGGCATTTTCCGGAAGTAACAGTGAACACAATTTTATTTTAGTAGTTTATGGGGACAGCTTATGAGGTGGACCAGGTTAGAGAGGATTTAGAAAAAAATGTTATAGATAGCTGTCCACGATATAATTGGAAATATCAGCATTGTTTGTGAAGCTGAGTTAGAAAGACAGGAAGCTGAAGTGGGGACATAAAAAGACAAATGCATGAATAGCTTTCCTAATTTTGGAGCCAGATGAGGATACTGGGAAGCACTAGCACAAGTTAGAGTGGTAAGATAATGGAAAGGATCCAACCTGCAGCACGGTATCTGTAAGGATAGACGCGTAGAGGATCCAATTCGGTCACCTTCTGCAAATCAGCCATTGTAAGTTCACGGTCACAGTACTCTGATCTCTTCTCATAAGCTGATGCATTATTTCTGGCCTTCTCTATTAATTTGGTCATTTCCTCATAAGCAGCATTCCTGTCATTCTTCAGGAAATGGACTCGAGCTAGTCCCTGATGGGCTCGAGTGTGCCGGATGTTTAGGGCACTCCTGTAACGCTCTGCTGCCAGGTCTAGTTTCCCACAGTCGACATACACACTTCCAAGATTGTTCAAGGCCTGTACAGTGGAGTTTAGAAATGGTGTCACCAATCAAACATTATTTAACAAAATAGCCACAACATTCCAAAAAAAGAGAATTGTAAATGCCAACTTCAGCAATGCTCATTTGCTTATTCATGAATACAAGAGTGTTTGATTTTCTAGAAGTCAGTCAAGTCCAATGAATTATATTTTCCAATATATAAGACAAAAAGGTTTCACTCTTATACATTGACTTCACAACTAAGCACTCATCAATAAAACCCAGCAAAACCGGTTTTACTTTGAGGCAGTGCAACCACATATAAGACATATCTCTCTAGATTTTATTAGAAAATGAGATGATGATGATGATGATAACGATGATGATGCTATCAATTAAATATGAAATTATATGTTAGGTTACCTAGAGACTTCTCTAAAGATTATAAGCCTGCATGTTAGTAGGGATGATCTTTAAGTTTCATTCATGAAAAGCATGAATAGGTTGTCTCAAGCCCAAAGAATTCCAGTCCAGTGATCAGTTGTCATTGAAGCCAACATTTCTATCCATTATTGAGCAAATCTATCCAATAGACCTACAAGCAATTGCCGCCACCTGTTCCAGGGCTATATTCATCTATCTATGTCCTAATGCATGGAAGAACGGTTCATTATAGTACATTGTTTTCAGAAAATCAATCTTAGTTCAATCATAAACTTTACTGTTTTATCACTTTTTGGATACTTGTGCAGTCCTTGACAAGAAAATAACTTTGATCTCAAGTGACATATAGAACCTAATTCTATTATAGGCTTCCTCGACTACATCCTTAAAAAGTTAGAATTCTCTGCACTTAGCTTCCTGACTCCTGAAATCACATTTGATCTAAAACTTGTTCCTGAATCAAGCTTCTAAGTGTTGTCTAGAGATCTATCAAGTTCTCCCGAAATGTGTAAAACTTCAACCTATCCATAAGAACCCATCATTATAATACAATATATAGGAAAACAAATATAGAACTATAGAAAAGTTCTTCGAGTAATACTAAATTGACTAATCAATGTTTGTTGTGATTAAGATAGCTCACTCATGCAATATAACACTTAACATAAAAGAGAAAAAGGCATAACATTCATTGTCGAGCCCCTTAAGACAAAATCTTTGGCACTTAAGCTGTTGGTCCGTTTTTTTCTTTTCAAAAAGACAGTTGGTTACTTTAAGTGCCATCATTTGCATTGAAGCTTCTCTTGATACGGCAGTCTAAAAAAGGCATATCAAGTGCTCATGCATCCAGTTGATGTAAGCAGGACTCCCACTTGGGGTTCCAAAAAATGTCATTTTGTTTCATGTCATTTCCATCCGTCCAAGCATCAGTAACTCCATAAATCTTGAAACTTAAAAGTGTCCATGTCACCCTGGCTTGATTCTAAGGTTATGGAGAGTGGACAGGACCAAATTCCTTAAATTATTCCATTATACATGTGACAAGAAATAATTTCGCAAAATACGTAAGTATAGGTCACATTTGCTACACTGTCTCCAACAATTTTAATGATGCATCCGGCCAATAAACTTACCTTTTGGCATTTCTCTCACCAATGATTTACCAAATTCCTATATCTATCTCCTTATTTAATAGTAATGTCCAACAGCACAAGATATGCTTGTTGCAGCAAAGCAATTCCATGTTTGTTTGCAGAAACCTTTCTTTAGTTCCATCGTACTCTAAAGGGTTTTACATATTATACATTCATTGTAAATTATGCAGAGTTCTAGATTGCTGAGGCTTTAAAATATACTCGGACATGACATAGCCGTTGAGAGTCCTTGCATGTCCCAACCCAACTAGGATGTTACCAAGTTTGCAATCTCCGCACGAGTCCCTAACTGGTACCTTGTTGGTACAGTGTCAGTATGCTTCGTATAGAGGTTAGTTCAGCATACTGACACTTGGTAAGTTTCCATACCAAGTATCAATTTGGTACCATATGGTACAATATGCCCAGTACAAGGCAGTATGTAACCGCACTTGAACCTTGGATGTTAGTACAGCTGATGAAGGTACCTTGGTGACTAGAGTTTAAGTAGGTGTCCATCAAGTTTGCAAAAGTCCAAACAGGCTGAAAAGAGTAGTCAGTTGGAACCTAGTGTCTTTACTACTTAAATTTTGGTGGAAAGACCAAAGAGTGGTACTGTTTTCAAATTGGAGTTCTGGACTTAGCGGACTCTATTTATTTTTAGCTGCTCCAGTCTTGACCGAGTTGGGAATTCACCAGCAGTTTGGTGGTGATCCCTCATCAAGTTGGTCATAGATAGTGTGAACTAGTAAGTGACAACATCTTTGAGGATGGAGAGAGCATGTGAACTGAGAGTTGAATTTGACTAAGTTCTGTAGGTTTTCTTTTAATTAATAAAAGTCTTATTATTTGTCTCCAGATTTTCTTCTTATAGATTCTATCTGTGTTATATCAGTGCCTATTTGAGACAATGCTATGCATCAGAAGATCCTCCTCTATAGTGATTCCAATAACAAGCCATGAATGTCTTAGCACTCTAAAAGCAGTATCCTTACATCAGCAAGAAGCAACTGGCTAGTAGTACGAGTCGGTATGGATCCATACCGGACCGAACCAGCGCAAACCGACATAGAAGAGAAGGCAACCGGAGAGGAGGAAAAGAGAGAAAGAGGAGAGGGGGAGGGGGAGGAAGAGGATGGTCGGAGGAGATACCGACGGTGGTCACAAGCGGGCCACCGGCGCGCTCGGAGGATCGCCAAGGCCTTCGCTTCCTCTGCCAAATTACGCCCGAGAGAATGACAAAAAGAAAGGGGGAACGGAAAGAAAATGAGGAAAAGAAAGCTGTCAGAGAGTCCACCGAAGGGCCTCCGACTAGCCGCTGTGCTTGTCGAACAGCACAATCGTGGCCTGCGGCACCCCGGATGTGAAACAGGGGCAATCTCCTCTATTTCATAAATTTTTTTTAAAAACTCTGACCACAGTGAAGCCGGCAATGGGTTTGTCGGCTTCACTGTTTTTCAGATTTTTTTCTAAAAAATCCTAAAATAGTGAAATCGGAAATAGTGAAAACCTATTACCGGCTTCACTATTATCGTCATTTTTAAAAAAACACAATGAACTGAATAGGGGTGGTCGCCTCTGTTCTGCGGCCGCGGCTCCGCCCATGCATTTTTCACCATCCAGTGGCCACAATAGCCACCCAGCATCCTCCAACGGTCTCTTCGTTGACTGCGCCTCCTTTCGATACCATCGCTCCTCTCTCTTTTTCTCTCTTGATTAAACATCCTGTCGGGCAACATTGAGCCGTGGAGGCCTCTACAGCCCTCTGATAGCCTCAACAGACCACCGCCAGCCTTCAGCGGCATCGTCCCCTCTTTTCCTCCCCTCCTCTCTCTCTCCCTCTCTTTCCATCTCTTTCCCTCTCCCTCCTCTGGTGTTCGGATTTGCCTGACCAAACCATCCCAATTTGCCACCAGTACGGCTCAGAACGTCCTGAACTGTCCGATTCAGGACGATTCGGTGAACGCCAAGAAGTGTCAACACTAGCAATAGCTACTTAGAGTGTCTTGTCATAGGATCAAGTGTTATCACTTAAATTCTCAAATATTACAAGTGCTAAATGATATTAGCTTAAACAGGAGCAGGGCCGAAGCATGGCTAGGGGGGCCATGACACCCCTTCTCATGCAATTTCTATTCATGCATCCCCTATTTCCTATCAAGGATTCTCTACTTAAATTATTTATAAATTTAAACAGCAATATTTTACTAACTGAAAAACGGCCCAGAAAATATTGAAAGATAGGGATCTCCACTTTTTTTTCCTTTAATAGATGGCGACATGGTTCAACTTAGCCATGAGTGGGTTTTTCTGGGAACCTTTTTAGGTGCTTCAAGGCATTTCTAAATTAAATAGGGTAACTTCAATCAGCAAACATTATGTAGATGAGTTGTTTAGTCAAGAGGTGGTCCAAATGTTTAAACTGAAAATCCTTAACAGATATGGGAATGACATGATTGCGGACAGTAATGTTGCATATCTTTACATATTGCTTATATCAATATTCTCATATTATGTCAATCCTGAATCTTCTATTCTCTTTAGGCCTTCTGCCTCCAGCTACACCTTATTCTGCCACTTTAAAGCACATGAGTTTTCATAGTCAATCTACTGTACTAGGCATTCGGTCATCTCTCTCTCTTAAAAGAAAATAAGTGATGCGGAATGTTGCATTTACAGCTGCACTACAATTTCAGTTGTAGTACAAATGAAATCACAAGAAACCAAAATCCCCACAAATGAAAAGTTAAATGGAACAAAGGACTAAACGGTAAATATTTCTTAGATAGTTCTGCTGTCATAGCCATTCTTTTTGTTATTGGTTTTAGTAACGGACACTTTTCCATGCTTGGACAACTAAACTTCTTGGTGTCAAGACAACATTATGAAAAGGTACACGATATTGTACAGTAATAGCTGTTATCATGGGCACTCAGTTAATGGGACTTAAGAGTTGCAACCAAATTGAAACAATTAAAGCAATTCAGAATCAGAAAAAGAGTCAGATACAAAGAAAATTAACAAAATTGTGTCAAAAATATTTTAAAATTTCAGAATTTAAGAATATTAGATTTTAAGAGGACGGGCTTTAGCACAATGGTAAGGTTGCTCCATTGTGACATGGATATCATAGGTTCAAAACACAAATACAGCCTCCCAATATGTCTATGTAAGGTTGCATACATCTATTTCCCTTCTAAACATGCTAACAAGGCTCATGCCAAGTCACCGAGCTTATATTATGAACCCAAGTTTGGGAATAGGCCCAAAAAAAAATTGTCTAAACAGATGACATATCTAAAACATGTCAAAGCCTGTAGTTGGATGTCTTCAGTGACTATAGTTGCTAGAGTTGAAAGCAGGTGTGGGAGCAGATTGAAGTATAGGTGCATGAAAGCATATACTTTAGAAACACTTCAGCAAGGAAGTGCTTAGAATGCAGAAGCAAGTCTGAGATTCTAAGAAGATTCTAAAGCACATGTGTTACCCTAGGTGAAGATTCCAGCTCCTAAGTCAAAATGATTATCCAAGAAAATACAAGGGGCCTTTCATGCATCCTATTACTCTGTTGCATTATAATCCCATAGAATTATGAAAGTGGTAGATTCCTTAACCATCAAAAAATAAAATAAACTCATATTTCTATCCTTAAATTGCAAAATTTGAAATAAAATATTCCCTTATATAGCCAGCTTTAAACCTGGCTTTAACCAATATGGTCTAAGCTGAATTCCTAGGCAAGGCGACTCTTAGGTTTGCCATGAAATCTAGAAGACCAGTTCATTAAATGAAACTTTCCTAATTGATTATACAATATATACCCATGCAATTAAAGCACCGCCATCCAATATCTCTCCATAATTAGATAGAATCTACATGAAATGGGAACAAGGTGCAGCTTGGTATATAGAACTAGAGAAATCTTTAGCAAAAATGATTAAGTCAAAAAAAAAAAACTTGAAATTCAATCAAGAACACATTGAAAAAGAAAGAAACGAGTTGTTTAAGATTTTCAGGGATAGAAGATCAAGTGCCCATTCTACAGGGGCTTATGAAGATCAAGTGGCAGCATTTCATAGGAAAGAGCAAATGCAGTATGTTAAAAACAAGCAGGTAGAAGGTGAACCCAGTAATACATACTTGACCCTTCCGAAGTCTATCAGAAGGACACTTCAAAGCATCTTCAAGAAGTGAGATCACAGTTGCAAAGGATGAAGGATCAAGGTTTGAATCTGCCAATGCATAGGCTTTCAAAAAGAAAGCCTCAAATGACCTCTGAATGGAAATTGACTCTTCTGCTTTATGTAGCCCTTCCTCACAGTGACCAGTATCATACAAAATCCACCCCTCATATACCAGACGTTCATGTTCACTTCCTGCATGCTGGCGCGCTAGCTGCAGGCTGCGCATTGCTGCTTCAGGACAGTTCAGCCTACTCAACAAAAACCACAGATCCAAAGCAAACTTCAGCGCACAAATAACAACCTAGAATACACTTGTTCTACTTATTATCAGACTACAATATATGAAAGTTACCTAAGAAGAAGCAAAGATTGCCTGAAGTACAGTACACCTTTGGAAGAATCAGATTCAAGCATCTGATAGATAACTGAGAGAGAACCTATATCATCTACTGATGACCATCGATCATATAGCTGCAGCCAACAATCTGCAGTTGTCCAGTGTTCCACATGCTCCCAGACAAGGGTCCGCAACTGGGAAGCAGCTACACGACCTTCAAACATTCGGTACTCAGGAGACAGTGTAAGAATTGTCTGGACATCACAAAGTGCTGCCCTGTAATCCTCGAGTGCCAGATAGAAACAAAACCGTAGTTCTAAGCATTCCAAGGCCAGCTTGAATCCAAGAATACGGTTAATTTCCATAAGGGCAGCTTCAATGCTCTGTTTTCTCATCAAATATGTTGCTCGAAACATGTAAGGGTAAAGAAGAGTTGGGTCCAACTCAGTTGCCTTATTAAGATCTTCCCACTTGATATCCCCATCAGAATAAAGAGATCTCTCTTGATACATCCACCCAAGGGGGTTATAGAAAGATATCACAGAGCTTAGCATATCATAAGACAAAAGCTTGTTACCCCTGATGGCAGCCAATCTAGCCAATCCAGCAATAGAATAGACATGCCCAGCAGCATATGCGGCATTAAACAGGCACTCAGATTCATGATACTCTTTCCTCAAAAGCCTCACACATCCCAGTTGGTGAAAAGCCAACTGCTTCTGCCTATTATCCATTGCTGACTCTACCAACTTCTCCAGAAAGCATGTTGTAACCTCTGACCTCGGATCAGCTTTCATGGCAACTTGACTTAGCAAGCAATACAGTGAAAATGAGGCATGGCCAGCCATGATCAATCTCTGCTGTTCATTGGCATTCGAGAAGATTTTTACCACTTCCTCATCATTTAAACACTCAGGAAGTTCATGAAGAAAAACCTGCAAACATGAAGCAGCAAGAACAGGAGAGCCTTCTTCAAGTGCCAGCTCCATAAGGTCTATAGCATCTTGCCTCGAAGAAACTAAAGATGCAAGTTTCCTGTCACAAGCATCTTTAAGCCTCTCACAACAAAATTTATTTGCAAATACTAATATTTCCAACAGAACATCTGGTGATAAATCACTCAGATTACCTGAGAGACTGAACTCACCGATTACTCTCATTCCCAGTGGCGAGATGCCATTTTCAGACATATCTATGACTTCAAGATATGACTCCGCAAAGCACCCATTAAGCATGGTTTGGAATGGAGTGGACAAAGCTGCAATCTTCTGTCGATCACAGGTAATTTTTTCACCTCTTATTTGGAAACATACAGAATCGGAAACATGCAATCCACAGGAATTACATGCGTCAACCGTCTCAACAATCTCAACAGGGATCTCAGATGCAATGTCCAACAATCCAAATTCTTGAAAGCACTTCCTGCAGGAGGCAAGAAGATCCGAGATTGGTTCTTCTCCCCGTTTCTCATACTTCAGCCATGCTCCAAATATGAGTTTCTCATGAACTGTTCTTGCCTTCTCAAAAGCACAACGGAGGCTCCTCTGAAGCAATTTGACTTCTCCAAGACCCTTAAAACCTGAAATTGGAGTAAGTACAGGTTTGACCTCTCATGCGCCAGACATGACTCGAGCTCTTCATGTATCTGAGCTAAGACTTCTACATAGTCCACAGGCTTAAAGAGAGGGAGAACCGGTGGCTCAGCAACCTTTATGACCGATTCACTGCAGAGCAAGAAGAAAACCGATTAGTACATCCTAAATTTCATGAAAAGAGAAGATACAGGGAAGAGTAAAATTACAGTAAAATAAGAAAGAAAGAGATAGCATAAGCTTACATGGAAGAAGGAGAATGAAAGGAGGACTTAGACAACTTCCCTCTTTCAACTTGAAGCCATGATTGAGGATTAAAAGTATGGAGCTTGGTTTCTTTGCAGGAGGAATCGGAGAGGAAGAGGTTCCTCATGGTAGTTAAGAGGGAGTGAAATCCCCAAATCTCCACAGTTCCAAATGCGTCTTCTCACAAGTTTTCAGAATACAATATACTAGAGAAGATATCAAAGGAAATTGGGAGCAACAACAAACATAATCAAAGAAAGGAGTCTCCTTTTTATCACCAAGCAAAATCTCCACCTAATTGGTACTACTTCCCACAGCAAAAACTGCTTACAAAGACTTCATAACGGATTTCGAATCTCCTTCCTCACTTCTGAGCAACAGAACCATATCCCCAAACAAGAAAAGAAAGAAAAACTAAAAAAGATGGACTCCAAAACTTAAAAAGGAGGCATCTTTCTTCTAAATATCATTCAAACCGCTTGCTGGGTTAAATCCCCAACAAGAAAGGCGCCTCCTTTCCTCCACCTTAACCTCTACATCAACAGATATAACAAGACTCTTAGGGCAAAGAAGCGAAATTAATCCAAAAATTGGCTAAAACTCCCAAACTTTCAGCCAAAAAACCTTCAGAAATTCATCAAAAACGATTCAGAAGGAAGTTAATCGTTTTTGAGCTCTGAGAAGAATTAGGAAAGCAAACCCAGCGAGCTCTCGGCCCCAAACTACGGCGCGGCGATCGGAGTCTGTAGTCAAAGAGGAGGAATCCAAAGCCCTCGATCTCTTCTCTTTTTAGAGGAAAAGGGAAGGGGTGCTTCCTCTTTCCTCAAAGCTTCTCTTTTGCAGACAGTGCGGTGGGTTGGAGAACGATTTAACTCCCATCATCATTAGCCGTTATTCCACTACCATGGCTCTTATTGGACATTTTCACTTTCTCCACACTAAACGTGATTATGTTATGTTAATATTAGTTAATATTTAATACACAAAAGTACTACTTGAAGGTAAAACGTTTTGTTTTTTTTTTATTTTTTATATATTTTGGATGAGATATATATTGTGCGTGCATATATTGTCATAAACTGCAAGCAATAATTTTGGCAAGTAACACCATGTTTGTTTTATTTCAACTACCATCATTTTGTTTTAAAAAAAAAAAAAATCCAATCACCTAGCAAATAGCAGTTGAGATGCTTATGATCACCTGTGTTATTGACCTTACTTAAGCTGCTAGAAAACCAAACTGAGCAGTATAATCCAGTCAATCAATATCCTTTGGTTTGATCAGAGAAATAGCAAATGGATAGAAGTCCACTGGTGTTCTTGAGTGCCATGTGATAGCTGTCAACTTTGGATAATATCCGAAGCAAGAGGGATGCATGCGTGATGGCGATTTGTCCCTGTTGATTTGGGAGACCTGTGAGACTTCATTTTTGAGTGCTGGACTCAGTTCCCTAAAGTAAGACCAAGGTCACGATTCTCTTTGGAGACCGGAAAAAAGCTTATATCCCCCATCACATGGGGAAAGAAGGATATTTCTTGGCAGATGTCGAGCACAAGCATGTATGTAAAATTGAAGATCCTCTTCATTTCATGATTTATACTGTAGAATAATGTAGGGCTTCAGATGGCCATCATTAGAAGATGGACGGCTATGAACAGTGATGCATCATGCATGGCATGATTGATGGAAACCATCAAACCTTGTACAGCACTCTGCGATACAATCGGCTTATCATAGAGAATTCATGCTCAGCATGTAATCGGTGTCTCCTAGAACCCTATGTTTGATTGCGGGAATAAGAAAAAAGGCATTCCAATTCTTGTTCCCATTTCAGGATATCCTTTCAAGGTTCAACATTCTTAAAGTTATATTCCGTTAGAATGGTCCTATTCACTGGAAAATGATTACCGGAATGGTGTGAAATGCTGTTTGGTTAAAAAAGAAAGTAGAAAAGGACTGAGTGATAGAATGGTAAAAGAGAGGGAGTGATGCTTGTCCAAATCCAAGGATTAACTTTATCACCCCTCCCCCTCTAATTAAGGTGACCATTCTGATACCTGAATATTATATTCCCCCAAAAGTAAGGCTTTTAGCAAAATAAATCCTTGCTCTGTCACTTATTCAGATCTACCCACAATCAATGCTAGGAGCTTGAAAGGTAGAATATTGCTATGGTTCTTAAATGTTGCTATGGTTCTTACTAAGTTCACCACTGTTGTGGGATAATTCGTTAAAGGGGATAGCTAATGCTAGGAAAATATTGGGGTAATGGTCATAGCTACATCTAGGTCCATGTACGAGGGTGACAACATGATCCAGGGACTAGCATAAGCGAGATGCGCAAGTTGGCTAGCACAAATGCGAGCTAATAGTTAAGGTTGTAGAAAATCATATAGTTGGCTCTGGTGCATGTAGTAATGAACTTACAAGCTTTGCAGTAGATGAAAATTATATAAAAGCTCAATAAAAGAATATAAAATATTTTGCTAAATGAATATGTCTGCCAAGTACAAAATGATGAATAATAAATGTCTCCTTGTCCCTGCTCTCCACTTTTTCTCTAAAGTAAATAGCTTCATTTGAATCATTTCTATTTTTGCGGTGCGACGCTTCTGCCTCCCTTATCGTTATCATTAAATAAATAAATAAATAAATTTATTGTCAAGCATCAGTATCATAATATCAAGATCTTTAAATAGGCTTAACTGTTTTAGATGTGAGATACGAGGGCTCATGTGAAACCTTGTGAAGCATAATTTTGAAGCTTGGGAGTCCGAAAAATCGATCAAGATCATAGAAAAGAATAATAAAAATATTTTTTATATATTTTTTCTCTCATTCAATAAATATATTTTTTTCTAAAATAATATCAATAGCACCGTGTTCTATATGATCTAAATTCTTTTTTGTATCACTAGGGCTCATTTAGTTTCAGGAAAAAATTTTCTCATTGAAATTTTTTTTGAAAAAATTTATTCCTAAAATCGATATTCTTAAGTGCATTATATTTTATTGAGCATATATTTTTCAAAAAAATTGGATAAAACATCTATTATATCTTTAATAAAGAAAAATACTTGCCCTATTCTATTCATAGCTTCAAGGATACTTTTAAAAAAAAGATCTAATTTTCTTTCCATAAAAAACCCAAACCTATATCCACATTGATTTTTCTTTCTCATGAACATAGAAAGTTTTTTTTCCATGAAAATACCACTTTTCAATTTCTCTCTTTTGAAAACTCTAACCAAATATTTTTTTTTTTTTTTTTTTTTTGTTGACTACACTTTCCTATCTCATACTCCCACTAAACAAATGAGTCCTTAATTAATCCAAGACCTATTGATTCTTGGGAATATACTTCCATATAGATTTTACAGTAACCAACAAATCTTGAATAGGGATATTCAGGAGCAGCATAGAAAATTCAAACAATCAAACAAGGGATACACATTATGAAATACCATAGTCACAAAAGTTTGACAAGAAACCTATCCATCTAGCAATAATAGTATGAAAACTAACACAGAGATAAATACCCATAGAAATATATTTTTTCAACCACATAGAGCAACTTAGGAATTTAACAACTGACGCTTGAATCCAGGTAGAGTAGTCTAGGTCTTATTCAAAACATTTACCTAAAAAATGTCTGGAAACATATCTTTTATACAATAGAAATTTCTTTATATCAAGGATTGAAAATAAAAGTTAGATTAAATTAGTTTCTTAATTTACACAAATAGGTGGAGAACATCATTATAATTGAGAAAATTCTCTCCATGACATGGAAAATTTTGGGGAAAAAAAAAAAAAAAGAGAAAATAGTTAACGACCAGTTCCTATACTAGCTTTCATCATTTCATATATTTGTTTATATTTTCTGAATCCATTTCATTCTTTTTGTCATACAAAAAATATAATTTGCTATTATTATAAGATGAATTGGGTCTTGCTACAGTGGTAACGTCTCTCTTTTAAATCTTGATGATACATCTTCAAATATTTGAACTTAAATAATTATAATATAGATAGGTCTCTCTCTTTCTAGATGGTTACTCGGTTTCTACTCCTATCTTAATTTCAGCAATCATCCTGCACAGCGGCAACTTTTTTATTTTTATTCATTCATTCATTTATTATTTGTTCACTACTTGCTTGCTTATTTATTCATTAATTTATATATTTATTAATTATACGCAGTTTTTGTGACACCTAAATCCATATCCTTTAATATTGCCTGATCTTTTCTCGAGAAAACCTTAATCCTCTCTCTGACGCATGGATCCATCTCACGCATGCACGTCTTGTCAGCGAGAAGCTGGTGTACGGCTTTTGCCTGGTTGAAGCATCACTTTTATTATTATTATTTTTTTTTTTTAAGAGTTTTTTTGGGTGAAATATTATTATTTTTAAGAGTTGAAGCCCGGATCCTATAACGGCTACGACTGAGACGGCCGACAAACTCAATGGCTTTGGTTGTTAGGTGAGAGTTTGGCCAACTTGAGCTCAACGGTCTCTGGATTCCTTCAAACTAATCCCCTCACCTTCCCTGTGTCCATCTGTTGTTGCAGACTACCAAGCCAACCTAAAAGCAATTTGGCAAATTAGAATTGCAAGCATCCACCTTTGGCTAGTTATCCTCTAAAAGTAAATTAGTGCAACCTTCAAAGTTTATAGAGATATCTCCAACCAAAAGGGGCATCTGTGGAGGACACTTTGGTCCTTTAGATGGTTTAAAATTTGCAGCCATTGATAACCCTTGTTCAATGTTATTTGTCGGAGCTTGGTTTGGAATCTATGGTTCAAAATATGACATGTTAAAGAGGTTGTTGGCGAAAGGGAGGTTCTCGGATTTGGTTGAATGTTTTTTTTAATAAATTAGACAAGGTTAGTTGTTGTTGGTGAAATTTCACCTAAAATGATTTAGATTTGTTTGAATAATTGCATAAAGATATACAAGAAAGATTTAGATTTGTATAAAGGTTACATTATTATTTATGCTTATGATATGTTTGTAACGAACACATTAAGGTACACCAAACTTGATAGATGAGACCGGTTAAGATTTATTAGGAGTGCTAAAATCCAAGCCAGAAAAGTTTATACCGGTACAAGTGAAAGTTCCAGGGGATCGTCGATAAGAGGATCATGATCTCTGATACCATGTTAAAATCCAACTAAAAGACTTAAGCTAGTATATATGAGCCCATGAATATATAAGTATGACTAAGATATTTTCCTGTCTGATGTGTATTTTTACTATTCTCTCGGTTAATATGCTTGAATTTTGGATATTTTTTATGGGCTCGAACTTAATCCAATTCGAAAAACCTATGTTGCGATCTGAATGAATTTTTGGAAGGTCTATGGTGGTAGCGGAGGATAGGCCCATGTCCGAAGCCCACCACTAACTTCATTGGGAGGTGCGGAGGTGTTGTACCCCGCGGTATGAATCGGTATAAATATTATACTTTCTGCCAATCTCGATAGTTTTTTTGTGAGAGATTTGAAAAATCAGACTGCAGTTAGGATTTGGAGAGTTCTGAATGATTGTATTCTCTTTTCATCATAGTAAAATTTTTCTCTAATGTCTTGCCTATGGACATAGACTTTTCAGTCGAACCAAGTAAATTCTATGTCTGTTTTTTCTTTTCTGCTCTATTTGTGTGATTGTACGAATCTGGTATGCTCTATTTTTGTACCTGCTGTAACACTCTCAACGAAGGGTTTGATGTAACTGTATACTTTTACAAAGAAATTACCTTCTACTGAACGCAATTCTCCAATTGGTAAGAACTGTGGAAGATCAGATCATTTTAAAGTGTATCTGGTCAAAGCATAGAGTGGAGTGCTTGTGCTCTATTTCACGGGACTTCAAGACGTAAGATAAACTTTGTAGAGACTTGCATAAGTGGTCGCTATGGTAATAATGAATATATTTTCTCAAGAAAATAATACAATAATATATGTAATCAAATGCACAAGATACATTGACAAAGTGCAGTGATGGAATAATAGTTGTTATTGCTCCCAAGTATCAGCCCATGATAATGGCAACCAGAGAAAAAAAAAGCCGATACAAAGAGACTTATAGAGCTTTTGATTTGCAACCGAAATTGAAATTATAATAGGTTAGAATCGAAAATCGGAATCAGAATAATCAAATCTTCTGAAATATTTGGTTTGTGATCGAAATCAGAATCAAAATCAAAATCAGAATCGGAATAAAATTTGAATCTTTAAAGAAGAATAAGGATTAAATTTAAGTAAACTAGCCATTTTCATTCCATATCGATATCGAAATCGGAATAAAACTCCTCTCAATCAAATGATTGAATAGAAATCACTCATTTTCATTCTGATTCTAGACTCTAATTTTTTTCAACAAAATACTCTCTTATTTTTCTCCTAAATAAGCAAATGAATCATATATTTTGTTCTCCTTTGATTTGCATACGAGGCCTTTCTCTATCGTATACATGAAATGATCGTGTCGTTCTCGACGGTAAGGTTCCACATTTTGGCTTTATAATATGCATCATATATAACCGTTAAAAATTCATGATGTTTAAGCGTCCATGGCAGATAGAAGTCATCATATATGCACTACAGTGGTGATCTCAGTGATGCATGGTTAGTATTAATTTTGCAGGGCATCCAAAAAAGGTTCAAGATTACATTACATTTACATACATTAGTCATAATGGAGCCTTTTGACACAAGTGTTTCAAAATTTTTAACAAATATTAGCTTTTCAATATCGATTTCAAAATGAAGTAATTATTTAAATAGAAATTTGCATTATATAACGTCATTTCATTGTTTTAAGCCATCACTGTAGCGGGCAATATTTTTGATCATATAAAACATTTACAATATAGTTTTGACAACAGGTTCTAAATGCTTGGGACATGGCCATGGGCATTATTATGCATGTTTGGTCATACGCAAAGCATATAACTCTGCCGTTGTATTAGTTTAGTATCTTGCCACCACACACAGCAACTTAATTGATAATCTCGAGCTAACCTAAATTAAACAATGCTCCCCCCACCACGTTTTTTGTACTCTGCTGACTTAATATTTTTATATAAATATATCATAAATTATTTTTTTAAAGAATGTAATGAGTCGAATTACTCGTGAGCTATTCGAATCGACTCGACTCAATTATTATAGAATTGAGTAGCTTGAATAATTTTTTAAATTCAAATATTTTAATGAATCAAACTCAAACTTGAACTATTCGACTCGATTATGCAACAATGCACGTAAAATAGAACCAACCATTTGCCAACTCTTTTGTATGTGTCTCATCGCATTTGTCAGCTCAATGAGTTGAATTAAAGCACCGGGATCACCAGTGCAAGCACACATGGTCTGTCCCAACTCCTAAGTTAGGCAGCATAAATTATCATAATGGACATGGACCCAACAATTTGAGTGTCAATATGAAAATAATGCTTAAAATGTTCGCCGTAATAAAAGTGAGGAAGAGCTTTAAACGCCAGAAAACTTGTGAAATTCATAGAAAATTTATTTGGAAATATGAGAAATTGATAAGAAACTGGCCAATATCTTCTCTCTAGTATTACATCAGTCTTCTTTAATCTGTCATCCCTGTTTCTCCAATATCAGAATTAAGTCCATATCTGAGAAGTGTTTCCATGAAAACTTCAATTTAAGTGGAAAGCTTCCCCTGTAACTATTCTGTAACCACAGCACAGATGGTAATTGTCGTTTGCTGGAGGCAACATGTAACAAGTTCAACAAGTTGCAACCATGGCCATGCTGTCCACTGAAAGTCTACCGTAAACACCAACCAAGCACTTGTCCTGCAGCTGCGAAACTGATCACCAAAACAATCTCTGAGCTACTCTACCCCCAAAAAAAAAAACAACTCTGAGCTATATCATTCCTCATTTCTCTGAAACTCTTCAGCAGTCCTCTCCATATCCACTCAAACAAACATCATTGCCACTTGATCATGCCAACCACCAGAACTCATTAACAATAGAATGAATAATGAAACAAATGCCACACCTAGTTCATCAAAAACCCAGATTCTTCCTTTTTTATCATTAAAGATCCCTCCCAAACTATAGAAGATTCTTCCAAAGCATTCTGCTTTCTTCATGCCAAGCTTAGTAGTTAAACTCTACAATAGCGAGAATACTATACAAGAGATCCTATTAAAATAAACTGCTCGATGCCACTAATAAAAAGTTTAAAATCCTTATGAATATAGAAGAGATAGGATGGCCATTTGGCCAAATCTAGAATTGATCATACCCAGATGATAATTAGAACCGTCTAGGATTTCCTTAACAAAGATTCCCAGAGAAAAGGATCAAGTTAGCCCTCATGAATAGCTTAATGCACTAGTTCCTTCAAACATTTGAGGAGCAAGTGTTTGGCAATGTTTTTAGATAGTCTCCATTGATTTAACAAATGTTGCAGTGTTTAAGATAGTCCATACAATTCATTCCCAAGATGTCCGTCTCCTATCCCCTACCACCGGGGAGTCCCCTCCGGGGTTATCACTCTGCTGCATTTGGCCTGTTCTGTGGGCACCTTTGGTCATGGTAAGTAAAAGTCTCTTGCTTCTTCACACAGAATAAATCTTCTCCTAGCTTATTCTGTAGAACTACATAAGCTACCACCATTTCTAAAGATTTGCAATAACTCAGCTTCTGTCATTATATAAGGACTTGGGTTCCATATGAGATACCAGTGCATGATCTTGGACAAGTTCAACTCTGATAATGGTAGCAATGTCCAACAGTAATAGTATCGAAGTGGTAATATCCATGTTAATATACACGTCTGTTGATGTTTATAAGGACCATTATATCCTTGCCAAAGGGAAAACTCAAGGTCTCCGAATTCATCTGCCGTGCATTCAGAAACTGATACAATTATGGAAAGAAATGATTAATTTGAGATAAAATTCATCATTGACTTACAAACAACTATCTCAATTTTTCAGAACCCTACTATATAGCAAGGAGTCAAACTAATGGGGCTTGGTTCTGCTGGTTGGCATACCTCTCTTTGGCATGTGCTGTGGCGAAGTTCTGAGTTCAAACCAAAGGTGGCATTCCCTTCATATTCCTTGAAGGAAAATAAGGAATTGGCCGCAATTAAGGATCTTACAAAATAAATTATCCATAACACAAGCAAATTTGAAGGACTATGCAAATGCCAATTTAAAAAAAAAAAAACTCCTACTTAGCCTAAAAAAGGGACCTGTCAGTTAGGAGGCTACAGAGCTAGTATCTTACAAGTACTTTGAGTTCAAGTTTTTTCATGCACTGCGACTCAGCTAACACATAGGCCTACCATCAACCTGGCCAGATATCTTAGTTGCAGAATCAGCAGAACTCATTTCTCGAGCAAAATCAGATGATCAAACTCAAACCACATTCACCTAGCAGATAAGATCACTGAAGTTTGACACAGGCCTATGGCTGTGGTCTTGGATAGATAGGAGCCAAGTTAATAAGATAGAAAAATGCTGGGACTCTTGGCCAATTTCTGGTATGCACAAAGGCTAATGACGATCCTCAACTCTTTTTCTTCTTTTCCTGAACTTATTACCATGGTATTCTGATCCACAAACTTATTTACCGGCTGATCAAGGTTGCAACAGCCTTAATGAAGCGAAGTGAAGCTTCTGGATATCGAAATCTCAGCCAAAATGAGGGCAGGCATTTAGATTAGGTGGGTTTTTCATCTCAAAACAATGTGGAACCAACAGTCTGCTTTTCCACTTAAGGTATTGAAGCCCATCTTTGTGTCATTGGATCAGTTAGATAATCATAGACTGATCAATGTCACGTAGCAATTCATTTGCCACCACCTGCTAACATGTAAACATAATGAAAAATAAGCTTTTTGTGATAAATAATTTAAGACAAAAAACAATACCTACTGAAAACATAACAAGGAAGCACCTTTTGGCTAGCATACATTGACAAAAGAGACAGTCAAAAAACAGTGGAATTTATTTGATTGAGTCGATAACAAGAAGTTTATGGGCTTAATTATCAACTAACGAAGTATAATACACACAAAACAAGATGAATTGAAAACACAATTTCATTCAACAACTTATAATAAGATTTGAGCCATGTTGGCAACTCAAGCTTTCTGCCGGTCCAACTACATAATCAGCAAAATATGATCGCCAAATCACAGTTTTTTTTTTCCGGCTCCATAGGTAAAATCCAGAAAATCAATCCTCAGAACCTATTTTAGGAAACCTAAATATGACAGTGGCTCTCCCTTTACGAAGTATTCACTGATACAAGATCACATCAGTAACAAAAAAAAAAAAGACTGCTCTGCAGCAAATCATGGATGACAAAAGTAATAAATAAATGGCACAGATTAACTTCTACTCTATTGAACTTCAGCCTAAGAAAACTAACCCAGATGGAGCTGAATAAATTTAAATTTTATAAATCATAATGCCAACCGCAATCAAGAGCATTAAAAACATATGTGCAAGTCTTTATATAGTTAAAGCAGAAACAGTCAGATCTGCTAAAAGGCCATCTTTCTTATCACATGTTTGTCACTCTTGGACAGAAAACATGAGAATTCATAGAGACATATACTGCACACACAAGGGACTAAATAGAAATGAACATATAGTTTAGCATATGAGTCTTGTCAGGAAGTTATTCCATGTAGTTCTGGTAAGGATTATCGTCATTTATCTATCCAAGCATATGTCACTATGTTTTAAATTCGATTTCATCTGTGATATTGCTTTTTAAACAGCAGTCATATACTATAGAGTAAATTATCTCTCAGATAAGTTACAAGGTCATTTTCACCTACCATCATCATTGAGATCAACCGAGATATGATGTTTTCTGAGTCTGGAACTCTATTGAACTGCACCTAGTTGGTGTGCAAGGTGGTCTAGGATGGGTAGGGGAGCTAGTGTCACTCTGACTTAACTGCTCATTTGGTATCTGACCCTGAACTTTT
>NC_025995.2:9292196-9315976 GCF_000442705.2 Elaeis guineensis
CCTAAAATAAGTGCTTGATATATGACAAGCATCAAATATTGCTGGTTTTTGCTCAAATAACAGAGAAGAGATGTTTTCCTCTCCAAGTTACAGCAAATAACTCTAGATTAGTAGCATCTGAAAATGAATCCAAGCTATGGCATAGAAGATTTGGCCATCTAAATTACAAATCTTTGAAGCTTTTGAAGGAAAAAAATTTTATGCAAGGCCTTCCTTATATTAATGTCTTGAAGGAAGTCTGTGAGAGCTGTATAATAAACAAGCATTCAAAAGCATCTTTTCCTGGCAAAACAAAATGGCATGCAAAAGCCCCTCTTCAATTGGTGTATACTGACATTTGTAGCAAGATGTAAATCCCTTCTCTTGGAGTTGAAGCAAAAAGTGGATATAAAATTTAGACTCTCGGATCAGATTGAGGAGGCGAGTTTACATCAATGGAATTCAATGAATTCTGCCAAAAAGAAGGTATAAGGAGGTAGTTGACAGCCATATATTCACCACAACAAAATGGTGTAACAGAGAAGAGAAATAGAACATTATTGAAATGGCTTCCTCCATGCTTAATCAAGCCAAATTACCAAAGAGTTACTAGGGGGAGGCTATCACATTGCAGTTTACATTCTTATTCGATGTCCAATGAAGGCTGTATATGACAGAACACCTTTGGCAGCTTGGAGCAATCAAAAACCAAAATGTGGAGCACTTGAAGGTATTCGGATGTATTACTTTTGCACAGGTTCCATCAAAGAAGAGAATCAAGTTAGATCCAAAAATAAGATGATGATGCTTGTTGGCTATTTGGCTGAGTCTAAGGCCTATCGTCTAATTGATCCTGAAACCAAAAAGATTGTGGTGAGCCGAGATGTGATCTTTGATGAAGATCACTTCTAGAGTAATGACACAGCAAGGCCTTCATCAGAGTCTATTCTATAATTTTTTGAAGACCAGGACGACGATGATATTTATGCGAGGACACTTACTAGAAACTCCTGTAGGAACCCCTTTTAGAGCAGGCTCGTCAGCGGATTCTTCTAGCTCATCTACAAGGAACTCAAGCTTGAAATCTCCTCCTAGAAGGTTCAGATCACTACATGAGATTTATGAGCAATTTTAAATGATGTTGATTGAACTTGCCACATTCGAAGAAACTGTGAAGGAACAAGTTTGACAAAGTTTGATAGCAGGCCATGAAAGAAGAGATCAACATGATCAACAAAAATCAAACTTGGACTTTGATTGATAAATCAGAAGATTGAGTAGTGGTTAGTGTTAAATGATTTATTAGCTTAAATTAAATCCAGATTGTACTGTTCAGAGACATAAAGCTAGTTGGTTGCTTGGGTTTCACACAAAAGGCTGGAGTTGATTATACTGATACTTTTGCTCTGGTTGCTTATTTGGAGACAGTGAGACTTGTATTGGCTTCATCAGCTCAAAGAAATTGGCAAGTTCATCAAATGGATGTGAAATCAACTTTTTTTTGAATGGAGAGATCAAAGAAGAGTCACGTACAACAACACCTGAATTTGAAGTTCTTAGAGAAGAGAAGAAAGTTTGTAAATTGAGTAAGGCATTGTACAGCCTAAAACAGGCTCCACAAACATGGTATTCTTAGTTAGACAGTTACTTTCTTAAGAACAAGTTCAGAAGGAGTGAGAACGAACCAACTTTATACTTGAAAGAGGAAGATAATTCTATTATATCGGTTGCTGTTTATATTGATGACCTTATTATTACAGGCAACGATGAATAGAGAATTGAAAGATTCAAAGAAGAATTAACTCAAAATATGAGATGACTTATCTTGGACATCTCAATATTTTTTGGGCATGGAGATAGATCAGACAACAGTAGAAATTTTTCTATCACAAACCAGATATGCAAGAAAACTCCTCAATAAGTTTAATATGTATGATTGTAAACCAGTTGACATTCTTTTGACAGTTGAGAGAAACTGAGTAAATCAGATGGAGCTCTACTTATAGATGCCACATAGTATAAAGACTTGTTGGAGCGCGTACATTACTTGACTGCAACAAGGCTAGACTGTTTGTTACTAGCTTGCTTCTCGATTTATACAGAATCTAAGAAGCGTGCATTTTGGAGCAGCTAAATGAGTTCTACGTTACTTAAAAGGGACTGAGTTTGGAATTTTCTACAACAACAAGGAGCATTCTTTCCTCTTCAATTTCATAGACAGTGATTGGGAGGAAGCATTGATGATTCAAAAAGCACATCAGGATACTTGTTCATGCTAAGTTCAGGAGCTTGTTCTGACTTTCAAAGAAGCAAAGTATTGTTGCTCAATCCTCTGCAAAAGCTGAAATATAGCAGCTACAAAAGTTGCATGCATCATAAATTATATGGATGAGAGAATACTGTCTGACATTGGGTTACCACAAATTGAAGCGTTGTTCTTCATTATGATAATCGATCAGCAATTGCCATTACTGAGAATCCAGTTCATCATGATCGCCCCAAATATCAAGCTTAAATATCATTTTATTCATGAAGCTACGCAAAAAGATGAAGTGAAGCTAAATACTGCAAGTCAATAAAACAACTTGCAGATATCTTTACAAAGCCACTATCTCAGGATAGATTTTTTGAGTTTAGAGAGAAGCTTGGAATTATATCTACCAATCTCATTAATGGGGAGAGCTAAATATTAATAAGATTGAAAATTAAAGCATCGTGTCTGTTCAGAAGTAATACATCTGTTCATGAAAACTTGCAACTCTACATGAAGGGATGCCCTATGATTGAAGCATTGCAACTCTACATGAAGGGATGCACCTATTCATGTCTATAAATACTTACAGTTGTAATCATTTTTTCAGTGTGTGAAATTCTTATCCATTTCTCAAGTCTCTATTTTTCATTCAAAAGAATGACAGTGGAGCTCTTAAGAAAGTTTACATTTACTCCAACAATGTCAGCATCGACACACTGGCGCTACCACCTCCAGTGCAGAGTTCCACCTACATGAAGAAAAAATTATCCGATCGTATCGGATGCCAGAAAGTAAATTGAATAGATTAGCAATTTAAATTTTCATAATATTTATGAAATTTCACATTGATTCATAGCGAAAAAAGATCAAGGTTGAAAAAGTTTCTCAATCGATTTGCTTCACAGATCTGGATGTACAGATCCTACTTCATACGTATGCCAAGCAATGTAGGAAAGAGAGATGAAGAACTCTTCAAGAGAAAGGAAGAGAAGACCCTTAAGATCAGATCTTAAAGGCTAGAAAGGAGCCCACATGCCACACCACCAACAGAAAGAGAGGACTCCAAGAGGAGAGAGACACCTAGGGGAGCACGCCAAGAAAGAGGGGACACCCAAGGGGAGATCTCACCCTAGACTCAAGCTTTGATTGATTTCTCTCTTTTCCACATCTCTCCTTAAATAGATAAGAGGTCCTAGATCAAATCAAAAACTTTCATGTGTTAGAAATAGGACTCTCATGTTTGAATCAAATCCAAACTCTCTGATACACAAGATTTCTAAGCAAAGTAAGAGAGGCACCAACTCATGCTCTCTCTTCATGCTGCACACCCAAGGGACCCTCCACCATCTTGATCAGCCCATATGGTGCGAGAACACCTGAGAAACATGGTTAAGTAGATCAAATCAGATTTGATTCAGATTTGGATTCAATTCAATATGATTCGAAAAGACTACTGATCCTAATCCAATCAGGATTCTTGTCCAAATCCAATATAGTTAATTAATCCTAATTAGCTTAATAAAATCATGCCAATTAATTTAGATCTGATCTAAAGTAATTACAACTCGAATCTAATCTCTCATAATCATTTGAAATATTGATTTGATCAATTTTATCTCCGAAATTAAACCTACTCCTCATGTGTAGTGCTAGCTGCACATAGTCAATGTTTAATTCCATATGACCCATAATTTAATTCTCAATTAAGAAATTTATATGTTCAATCAACTCTCATACTTTCAAATTGAATACATAAATATTCGATCAATTTTTTCTATATTATTTGACTTGTGTGTGACTCCATAAGTTCGAACACTAAGCCGGTAGCATAGAAACCACTTCCTATACTAATTAAAGTGACCATCTAGCAATGATACCCGACGTCCAGATAGATCAAATATTTGTAAAGCAACATTCAAGAATCTCGACATATGGTTACCACATAATTCATCCCTTTAATCTCAATACTCAAGGTGACCTAGGATTTAACTGTCAATCCTAAAATAGTCATCCACATTGTATTTCAATTTTTTTCAAATCTCGTGATAGATCATGAGGATTATCCTGACTAAGATTTTACTGAATTAATATATAGTGTGATGCATTAACTCCTATAATTCAGAGGATCAATTCCATCTTGGCTCAATATCATAAGTACTTGACTGTATCTAGAGCCTTTCATCATTGTATTAAAATATAGGTAATCCAACACTAAAATATAGTCAGTTACTTATAAGTCACTATAGTGATCTTAGGTCGGAGAGATACTTATACCCATATCCTTTATGAGCTGCTCTTGATAGTAGAGTATTCATAGGAGAGTCACTGTTTAGTGATGATATACTCTTACATCTCACCGGTATGCCATACCAGTATCTCCACACTCCTTGATTAGGAGAACAACTAATTCATATGGCACACAATGATCTATACTCGATAAATGTTATTATCCTTATTAATAACGTATCATTTGATCGCAAACACGTTTAAGAACTATTCAATAAATCCTTCCTTATTAATTATATTATAGTTCTAAAGACTTCATCATAAAATAAGAGTTTAAAAAAAGATACACTTTTATGTTGAATATATCAAAAATAATTTTTATTCATTAATAATTTATATACATATTATAAAGGGCTCAATCATCTACAGATAGATAATTTACTTTAGGACATATTTTCCAACAACTCCTGCTGGACTAAAGCCAATCAGGATAGTATCTAATGTCCATCTTCCACTTATGCTCATTGAACTTTTTAGTCTTGAGAGCTTTAATGAAGGGGTTGGGTAGATTTTTTTTTCCATCAGTCTTCAGCAGCTTGACGTCACCTCGATCGATAATCTCATGAATCATGTGATAGCGATGCAAAATATGTTTGATCCTCTGATGAGATTTGGGTTCCTTCGCTTGAGCGAGGGCACCAGTACTGTCACAATACAGTAAAATTGGACCTTCAATTGAGAGAATCACTCTAAATTCGTAGATGAACTTTTTCAACCAAATAGCTTTCTTTGCAGCATCGGATACCGTAATATATTTCACTTTACATACCAAATCAGCTACTGTGTGCTGCTTGAAACTCTTCCAGTAGATTACTCTACAAAATAAAGTAAAAATATAGTCAGACATATTTTTGCTATCATCATGATCAGACTAAAAACTAGAATCAGTATATCCCACAAGTTTAAAGTTTATATCTCTAAAGATTAACTATTGGTTCTTAGTATTTCTTAAATACTTAATGATTATCTTCACAACTTTTCAATGATTCTCTCCTAGATCAGATTGATACCTGCTCAATACTCCTAGTGAGTAAGCCACATCTGATCTTGTACATATCATAGCATATATTATAGATCTCACTATCGAGACATATAGGATTCTACTCATATGCTCTTTCTCATAAGGAGTTATCGGACAATTCTTCTTAAAGAGAGTAATTCTTTGGTCTATTGGTAGATAGTCCTTAAAATTTTTCATGCTGAACCGTTTCAGCACGGTATTGATATACATAATTTGGAACAATCCAAGCAATCTTTTAGATCTATTCTTATAGATCTTCATCTCTAGGATGTAGAATGCTTCTTTCAAATTCTTCATGGAGAATTGTGATGATAGCCACAGCTTTACACTTAGCAAAGCAGGAATATCATTTTTTATTAAGAGTATATCATCTACATATAATATAAGAAAGATGACTACAGAACTATTAGCCTATTTATAGATGCAGGGTCCCTCTCCATTCTTAACAAAGTCATACGTTTTGATTGTCTTATCGAAATGCATGTTCCAACTCTGAGAAGCTTATTTCAGTCCATAAATAGACTTGGTTAGCTTGCATACTTTAGATTCACCTGTGGATGTGAACCCTTTAGGTTATATTATATACATCTCTTCTTCCAATTTTTCATTAAGGAAAGCGATTTTGATATCTATTTGTCAGATCTCATAATTTAGGTGTATCGCTATAGCAAGCATAATTCAAATAGACTTAAGTATTGCCACAGGAGAGAATGTCTCATCATAATCAATGCCATATTATTGACGATATCCCTTGATAACTAGACGGGCTTTATAGATCTCTACCTTCTTGTCCGCTCTTTTTTTGAAGACCTATTTACACCTTATGGGTTTAATTTCCTTGGATGGATCAACAAGTGTCCATACACTATTGATCTTTATGGACTCTATTTTGGATTTCATAACTTTTAGCTATTTCTCAGAATCGAACCTCTATATGGTATCCATATAGGTGATCGTATCCTCATCGTTCTTATCTAGTTTGACAGAATCACCATCTTGGATCAAAAAATTACAGTAACTATCTGGCTGACGTAGTACTCTATCGGATCTCCTCAATTGCACCTCTATGACAGGCTCTGAATTTGATTTCTCAATCAAATCTAATTCTGTATTTCTACTCAAAGGTGTCTGATTTTCTACCTCACAAGCTTCATCAAGTTCGATCTTAGTGGCATCAGTTTCTTCTCTAAAGAACTCTCTTTTCAAAAAGACTGTCCTATTGCTGACGAATATCTTTTGTTCTTCAGTAGGATAAAAATAGTACTCTTTTATTTTCTTTGGATACCTTACAAATAAACACTTATCGAACTTTGGTCCAAGCTTGTTGGTCTGTAAACATTTGATATGAATCAGACAACCCCAAACTCTAAGTAAGAGAGTGTTGGCCTATGCCCGATCTATATCTCATATTTAGTTTTAGTAACCAATTTGTTCGGAATGTTGTTCAGAATATAGCATGCAGTTTTTAAAGTGTATCTTCAGAAGAAGATTGATAGAGTCGCAAAGCTCATCATGGATTGAACCATATCTAACAGTGTTTGATTCCTCCTTTTTGATATCCTATTATACTGTGGTATTCCAGGAGAGGTCTATTGTGAGAGAATCACATTCTCTTCTAAATATGTCAGAAATTTATTGAAAAGATATTCACCTCTTTGATCTGACCGAAGAGTTTTAATATTCTTCCTAATTTATTTTTCTACTTCACTATGAAATTGTTCAAATATTTCAAATGATTCAGATTTATGCTTCATAAGTTAAATGTATCTATATCTAGATAGATCATCAGTGAAAGTAATGAAGTAATTATACCCACCTTTGGGACTTATGCTCATAGAACCATATACATCACTATATACTAGACTTAGAATATCAGTGGCTCGTTCATATTTTTCTTTAAAAGATGACTTTATCATCTTACTAAGAAGACAAGATTCACAGGTTGGTAATGATTCATAATTATCAATTTTAAAGATTCTCTCTTTAGTTAATCTGTCCATCCTGCTCTTGTTCACATGACCTAACCGACAATGCCAAAAAAAAGCATTGTTGATATTATCTATTTTAGGATATTTATTAGATATGTACATTATATTTACTGACTGTGATAGAAGGTATATGTCATATTTTAATTGTTCACATATAATTATAGTATTATTCATAATGATATCACAGAAATTATTCTTTATTAAAAAGTTTAAACCAACGTTGGCCAAAAGACCTACAGAGATGATATTCATAAAAAAAGAAGGACAATAATGACAATAATGTAACATGACAATCCTAGACTCAAAAACAAGCTGAACAGTTTCCAAGGCTAGAACTAGAATAAGACTTCCATTTTCAATATTCAAGAACCATTCATCATCTCTGAATTTTCTATTGACCTGAAGTCCTTGCAATGAATTACAAATGTTAATTGCACTTTCGATATCCAATATCCAAACAGTACTATCACATATAAAGAAATTACAAGGAGTCATCATATAAGTATTTTGTCCAGTAACAAATTGCTGCTTTCTCTTGTTCGACCTATTGGGGTCAAAGGGGGGCTATATACTGAAGATAATTTCTTTTTTAGTGCTACAGTTTCTTACAGAAAAAATATTATGTCTGGCTCTTGTTAACTTTTGACTTCTTGTTCTGACTGAGCTTTGGAGCCCCAGCATGATGCACCTTCTTCTTGTTTTTTTTCTTCCCTTTCTTAAAGGGATGATGCCCAGAAGAAGAACCATCCACCATATTCATCGGTTCCTTTTGAAGCTAGTTATCTTTCTAAAAGGTCTACAGTAATCCTAGTAAGCTATGGTAGTTTACTACAGGCTTAGTCATTCTATAATGACTAAGAAAGGATAGGTAGGACTAGGATAAAGAATTCAGGATCGTATCTTTTCTAGCTGCTCATGCAAGAAAAATTTAAGTTTGCTTAGATGCTCGATCATGTATAATACATGATCAGTGACCAATGCCCTTTTCCTCATCCATGCGTTGAAGATAGTATAAGATTTTTTATATCTCTCAACATCATCAGGAGTGCCAAAAGACTCGTTCAATATTTGAAGGATATTCTCTAGCTGAGCATACTCAAATTTACGATAAAACTTGTCATTCATAGTCGCTTTCATAATGCAACGCACAGTGACTCAATTATTGACCCACTTCTGATAAGTATTTCTAACTACACCATGAGCATTCAGGATGGGCTCCTCAGGTGCTCAATCTATAAGTACATACAAGTTTCTCTCATGCTCTAAGATAATCTTGAGCTTTTGATACCAACTATCAAAATTAGATCTAGTGAGCTTATTACTATCCAACAGTGAGTAGAGTGATAAAGTGTTAGCCATTGCTAAAAGAAAAAATAAGATCATATTAGTATATGAATTATTCAATCCTAAAGACTTAGATTTTAATCTAAAAATTTTCTCACTATTTTATATGAATTGATAGCCTTTACCTCCAATTCGAGAAATTACATTAATCCCTTAGCATGTACTAAAATTCACATAGACTATACACAAGTCCGAGTATGGCTTGACCAACTCATGTGCATCTATGTATAGGTTCTTAATCAATTATTTTTTTAAATAATTTTTAATAATAACTTTGCCCCTGGCACCTCTTTAGCAGGCATATGGTGCCTCTACTGAAAGTTCTGATTAGGTCCAACTATTAATATGAACATACTCAGTGAATCTAATTGATGGATGATCAGGTTCGAGTAAGCTCTAGCTAGCCCAACCATTCATCAGATAGTATAGCAGAATCATCATATAATGAATGATAATTACAATATCCAGATAAGCGCCAGGCGTAAGGCGCATCCAATGCTAATCTGAAATATTAAACCCATTACCATCTACCTTAATGAGAGGCTATAAAGTAGTTATTTCTATAACTATTTTATTTTAAAGATCTAATAATTTAAAAAATTTAATTAATTGATTTAAGAATAAAGAGAAGAGGTTAACCAGTATTTCAATGATCCTCTCACTGGCTTCACTAAGTCATCAAAGAAGATTAGAAACAAGTTGGCTCAAGAATACCTGAATCAGTTACAGTGATTAATCTTAACGGCATGGGTCAACTCGAATTATTCAGTGATCTAATCTTAACATAATCTATTTAATTGGTTAGATAAGTGAGATCGATGGGAAGATAGCCAATGCTTGTCTTAGACACCATATAGGTTAGATAAGCACACCCCCAATTAAAAATCATCGATCGTACTGTTGAACTTATCTTAGACACTAATTGATCAATTAGTTTCAATTTGATCGGCCAAAGAATTCGGACTCAACCACTGAGCTATAATCAGGTCCATTTGGTATAGTCAAAAATATAGACTTGATCAAGCTACAACTATTGAGGTTGATCTAAGAGAAATCTTGATCTAATCTAATTCAACTATTGATTAGATTTAATCAATTTCTCTATTTGGTCCATGTTTGTTATTAACCCTATATCTAATCCAGTTAGATGACCTAATTCAAGTTAACCCATAGCCCTTTGGTTTATGAGGTATCTTAAGATCTTCAATTCTCAAATTTAGATCTTTTGATAATCGTATCTTAATTTATAATTAAGCATATAAAATTCTATGTTGAAACTATTTCAATTTGTAAAGCTATTTTACAAAAAAATTTTATACAAAACCTTATATCATATGTTATTATTTTAAATTACGAAACTAATTTTCAGCTCTGAATATTTTACATAAATTAGCAAAAAATAAATCATAAATAATTTTAGATCTAATCTAAACTTAAGTTATGATTAAAAGAGTTTTAAATTTTTTTTCATCATTCTTCTTCATGAGATACGATCACATCAACACCCCTACACGTCATAAGATAACCCATCGATTGGGTAAGAGAAAAATTTTAATCCCTACTTCCTCTTATTACCAGACTACCATGGTAATCAACTTAATTCGAGTACTTTGCTATTAAGAAAAAACTCTACACTATATATCATATATGTAAAAGAAAAATTCTGATTCATATCATATTCATAACAAGATAGCATGCAAAATTTTTATCTAATCTAATTAGATTATTACTACTACATAAAATTTTTAGATCTAAATCTTAATCATATCATCACATGAATTATTAATTTAAGATCTAAAAAAAATAAAAAAAATCTATTCAAAATATATGTATGATTGTATAGAAAAATTTTGATTGAAGATATGATCAAACATACGCAGTTATGTTGCTAAAATTAGATCTGAAACTCTGTCAAATAAATTTATATCTAAGTCTGATTCAAACATCAATTCTATAATTGAAATACATCATAAAAAAATCTATCAAAATAGATTTAAATCTATGTATAATTAGATTTTAAATCAGCATGAAAACTGCATAGAAAATTTTGCTAAAATAGATTTTTAATAGATAGAATTTAGGGGTCAATTTTGATCTAATAATCTGATCAAAATCAGATCAAAAATATATAGAAGATATGACATCAAAATATATTTTAATCATATCAAAATTTTTGGTTCAAAATTAGATAAAAAAATCAAAAATAAGATTATGCTATCATGACATATAGTCTAGCTCTGATATCAGTTGAAAAAAAAATTATCCTATCACATCGGATGCTAGGAGAAAATTGAATAGATTAGCAATTTAAATTTTCATAATGTTTATGAAATCTCATCTTGATTCGTAGTGGAAAGAAGATCAATGTTGAAAAAGTTCCTCAATCGATTTGCTTCACAAGATCCAGATGTGTAGATTCTCTACTCGCACGCACGTCAAGCAATGTAGGAGAGAAGGATGAAGAACTCTTCAAGAGGGAGGAAGAGGAGACCCCTTAAGATCAGATCTTAAAGCTAGGAAGGAGCCCACATGCCACACCACTAATGGAAAGAGAGGATGCTAAGAGGAGAGAGACACCCAGGAGAGCATGCCAAGAAAGAGGGGATGCCCAAGGAGAGATCTCATGCCTAGACTTAAGCTTTAATTGATTTTTCTCTTTTCCATATCCCTTTTTAAATAAATAAGAGATCCTAGATCAAATCAAAAACCTTCATATATTGGGAATAGGACTCTCTATGTTTGAATCAAATTCAAACTCTCTAATATACAAAGATTTCCAAACAAAATAGGAGAGGCACCAACTTATGCCTCTCTCTTCATGCCGCATGCCCAAGGGGACTCTCCTCCATCTTGGTCGACTCATATGGTGAGAGAACACCAAAAAAATATGGCTATTAGATCAAATTAGATTTGATTTAGATTTGGATTCAATTCGAATCCAATTTGAATATGATTCAAACCAAATTCGAAAAGACCGCAGATCCTAATCTAATTAGGATTTTTGTTCAAGTCTAACTTGATTAATTAACCCTAATTAGATTTAATAAAATCATGTTCAATTAATTTAGATTTGATCTAAAGTAATTAGGACTCGAATCCAATCTCTCGTAATTGCTTGAAATATTGATTTGATCAATTTCATCTTCGGAATCAAACCTGTGCCTCATGTGCAGTGCTAGCTGTACATAGTCAATATTTAATTCTATATGACCCATAATTTAATTCTCAATTAACTAAATCTATATGTTCAATCAAGTCTCATACTTTTAAATTGAACATATAAATATCCAATCAATTCTTTCCTACATTATTTGACTTTATGCATGACTCCATAAGTTTGAACACTAAGTCGATAGCATAGGAACCACTTTCTATACTAATCAAAATGACCATTTAGGAATGATATCCGACGTCCAAATTGGTCAAATATTTACCAAGCAATATTTAAGAATCTTGGCATATGATTACCGCATAATTTATCCCTTTGACCCTAATGTACAAGGTGGCCTAGAGTTTAACTGTCAATCCTAAAATAATCATCCACATAGTATTTCAATTTTTTCCAAATTTTATGATAGATCATGAGGATTATCCTAGCCAAGATTTTATTGGATTGAGATATAGTGATATATTAACTCCTATAATCTGGAGAGGTCAATCCCATCTTGACTCACACATCTACTTCATTAGTACTTGACTGTATCCAGCAGCCTTCCATCACTATATTAGAAATATAGATGTCCGGTACCAAAGCATAGTGAGTTGCTTATAAGTCACCATGGTGATTTCAGGTTAGAGGGACACTTATGTTCATATCCTTCGTGAGTTGTTCCTGACAGCAGAGCGCTCCACTGGTGAGTCACTGTTCAATGATGATATACTCTTACATCTCACCTGTATGTCATACCAATATCTTCACACTCTTTGGTTAGAAGGACAACCAACCCATGTAGCACACAATGATCTATACTCGATAAACGTTATTGTTCTTGTTAATAACGTATCATTTGATCGTGAACATATTTAAGAACTATTCGATAAATTCTTCCTTATCGATTATATTATAGTTTTAAGAACTTCATTATAATACAAGAGTTTAGAGGAAGATGCACTTTTATGATGAACTTGTCAAAAATAATTTTTATTTATTAATAATTTATGTACATATTACAAAGAGCTCAATCATCTACAGATAGATAATTAACTTTAAGACACATTTTCTAATACTACGGTGGGTCAGGAAGGCCCCCTCCGCCTTGTGCTCTAGAATCACCACCTGTAGGGCCCAGCCTCTCACCACTAGTCCCCTCTCTTCCACCCTCTCCTCCCACCCCTTCGACATCCATTCTTCCATCTTGGCAGCATCCTTGTTGGTTCCCCTCACCACCCAAAGGAATGCCTTTCTTGAAGCCTCCAGCCATGCTGCCATCTCCTGGAGTTTCTCCATCGTGAAGTGGCACTAGCTCCTAAAGCAAATGAACACCACCAAACCCTCTTCCTTGGTGTTCAGCCACTTGAGGCACTAGTTCCCACCCTCCACCCCCATCCCCCCACTGCCCCACTTTATGGCGCCCTCCCTGTAGAACAACGCGACGGCATTAGCGACGCAAACTACTATGGCTAATATTTTTTAAATTTTAATTAAAAAAATAAAAAAATATTATCGATGGCAGTAGCGATGAAATTGTCATCGTTAATAATATTTTAATAATTTAATTAAAAAAATAAAATTATAAGTGACGAAATTTTATCGCTAATACCATCGCTAATTATTTTTATTAGCGACAGCAAATTTGTAGTCATTAATAATGATAATTAGCAATGAGGTTATTTTTGTCGAATTTTTAGTGACGGTATGCCATCGCTAATATCACTAACGACAACAAACTAACTATTAATGATGGTAATTAGCTATCGCTAATAGTTTTTTTTCTTATAGTAGAGATGACATGTTTAGTGGATGTGAAGAATCTTGAGACATTATCTTTGAAAAAATATAGAAAATAAATCTGTATCTAAAATGTAGACTGAATTAATGATTTCTATAATTTTTCTTTGAAAACATTCAAATATGATCACTACTTCATCAAGTTGTATCCCATGAGGTTTCTATTATCGAAGAAGTACTTATCTAACTACGACCACAAATGGATCAAAGGATAACTCTCTGAAGATCTACTAGAATAAGAAAATCTACCAAACCTCTAGATTATGTGGTGTACTGACTAATATAAGAAAAAGGATATGACCTTGAGACATTCTTACAAGCCATGAAAGGTAAGGATTCTTTACAATGGTTGAATGCCATAAAAAGAAGAGTTAGCCTCTATGGATAACAATTATGTTTGAGAATAAGTTAATCTACCTGAAGGGCATGACCAATAAGTTGCACAAGGATTTATATGACCAAAAGAAATCCCAATAGAAAGGTCAAACGGTATAAAATTAGACTTGTGTCAAAAGAGCTCATATAAAAGAAAAGTATTGACTTTAAAAAGACTTATTCTTCTTTTAAGATTGTCATGATCTTAATATATTTTTTATTTAGAGCTGCATCGGATGGATGTGAGAACGGTTTTTCCGAATGGTGATCTAGAGGAAGATGTCTACATAAAATAACTCAAGGATCTTTGTAGTCAGTGGACAAGAGCAAATGGTTTACATATTAAAGAAAACTAGTTATACACCTAAAGAGGCTTCCACAAGTGATATCTGGAATTTAATAGGATAATCACTTTCTTTGGGTTTAAAAAAGATGCATGCTATTGATTAATGTATATATCTGAAGATCAGTCGAAATAAATTCATAATTTTGGTATTATGTGGATAATATTCTACTTGTAAATAGTGATTTTAGTTTACTTAAGAAAATCAAATAGGTTCTACTCCTAAATTTTGAGGTGAAAGATATGAATGAAGCCGTTTATATTATTAGCATTGAGATTCATAAAGATGAATCCTGAGAGATACTTGGACTATCTTAAAGAACTTACATCTTTATAGTATTAAATTTAGAATGAAAAAATATTCTCCTGAATGTGGTCATATTATAAAGGATGATAAATTTAATAAAGTTCAATGTCCAAGATTTAAGTAAAGAAAGAGGAAATAAAGTTCATAATCTATACATATACTATTGGGAGTTTAATCTATGTTCATGTTTGTATGCATCCAAACATTGCGTTAGTTATATCAATCTTAGACATTATCAACATGATCTAGAAATGGAGTATTGGAAAGTTACAAATAAAGTCATGCATTTCTTATAAGATATAAAAGTTTATATACTTACATATATTTAGTCTGATCATCATGAAATAATAGGCTACTAGGATTCGGACTTTACTGGATGCATCGATAATAGAAAGTCTACCACCGATATATTTTTCTACTTATAGGAGGTGCTATATTATGCATGAATATAAAATAAGATTTTATTCACTACATTCACTATGAAAGCAGCGTATGTAACATATATGAGACTTGCTCACAAGCTATATGATTACAAAATTTTATCACAAGATTTGAAGTTGTTGACTATATTAGCAGATGGATAAAGATATACTATGATAATGGTTCTTCAGTAAAATTCTTTTATAGTACGAAGAGTATAAGTATTAGCATATATATTAATATTAAATACTTAGCTCTTTGTGAGAGAATAAAGGATATAGTATATGTGGAATATATTAATAAAGAGCTGATAATTATAGATTCACTGACTAAAAGATATTACTGGGATTTTGAAAGATCATGTGGATCATATAGGATATAGCTCATTTTATGATATGTATTGGATATTATATATAAAGTCATCACATTGAGTTTTATAATAAAATTTAGTTTATTTTATTTTATGTTGATCAGCTGTTTACAATATGATATAAAGATGATGAAGGAATAGACATAAAGTTTCATCTATTTATTAAGTAAAATCTCACATAAATAACTTGATTATGAGATGTCATTAGTATTGTGATGCATGGAAGATCGTATGTTGCTCAATAACATATTTGTCATCATTATTCATACTGTTGATTATTTAATAATAAGCATGCAGTGTATATCTTACAGAGTAATTAAGTATTTTTAACATGGATACACATCAGTTTTTCAATTATCAAATCTAAAATAAAATTTTATTAAAGATTTTTAAAATATTTTAAAATTAAAATGAAGATGATTATGTTAGATTGGGCCAAGTGAGGGAATATTGAAATTTATTCAATTAAGTCCCATCCGGATGTAGTCCATACTAATATGCATCGAGATTTATTTTAATTGATTTAATTGACTAAAGATAAGTCCTCAATAAACTAATAAGGATATATTTGATGATTATTGTGATAAAATTAATTCTCTGATGAAATCTTGGTGGATAATGTTAATCTTCTAATTCTATAAATAATTTAGATATTATTTTTAATGGATGAGGCACAATTTTTGTGAACTTGATTTTTAACTTATTTTCTGCAGATTGATTTGAGAGGCTGATGGAAAAAATCTACGGTGATTTTATTTTTATATAAATTTTATTATTCCATAAAATTCTGACACCCACATCGTTTAACATGGGCTTGGCGACCCCATCCATGGCTCCGATCGAGATGTCCGTGGAAGTAAAAGGCGAGAGCTTTGGGAACATTTGTTTTGTTCATAGGGAGAAGACCGAAGGGAGGAAGCCCTGAGTGGGCCTCATGGAGGCATAATCTTTTTTTTTTGTCCACCACCCCATACGTCAACCATGGCTAGCATTTAATAGAAAGCACGTTGATGTAAAGGATTTTTAGGGTCTTTGTCCATATCTGACGAGAATGAGTCAACCCAATAGTTTCTCCTCCCGCCCTTGCACCGTCTTCTTCCAGTCCTTCTTCTTCGCCACGAGCTCGTCGATCAGGCCGCAGAGATCACGGTGGGCCGACCCGCCCTCCACAACCGCTGCCCTCGCCATCGCTGCGTACTCCTTGGCCCGCCGCCTCGCGCTCTCCCCGTTGGCGCCTGGCTCCATGAATCCGGACACCGCCCTCCCGATCGCCTCCCCAGGCAGCACCACCTTCTCCTCCGCCAGCGTGCTCCGGAACCCGTCCCAGACCCTCTTCCCTACCCCCATCACCTCCACCACCAGACGCTTGTTGATGAACTGCTCGAAGACCAGCGGCCATGTCAGCATCGGCACACCGGCGGCCGCCGCCTCCAGCACGGAGTTCCATCCACAATGGGTCAGGAAGGCCCCCACCGCCTTGTGCTGGAGAATCGCCACCTGCGGAGCCCAGCCTCTCACCACCAGTCCCCTCTCTCCCACCCCTCTGGCATCCACTCTTCCGTCTTGGCGGCATCCTCGGTGGTTCCCCTCACCGCCCAGAGGAACGCCTCTCCCGACGCCTCCAGCCCCACCGCCATCTCCCGGAGCTGCTCCGCCGTGAAGTGGCACCAGCTCCCGAAGCAAACGAACACCACCGACCCCTCTTCCTTGGTGTCCAGCCACTTGAGGCACCGGTTCCCGCCCTCCGCCCCCGTCCCCCCGCCGCCCCGCTCCGCGGCGCCCTCCCGGTATGACAGCGCGACGGGACCCACGAACCATGCCCGCTTGCAGTCCACCTTCCGGAAGTGGTCGCAATACTCGGGCTCAAGCTCGTGGAAGGTGTTCACCACCATGCCGTAGCTTTCCATCTGCAACTCCTTCAACCGGTCCCACTGTTCCGTGAGGGTCCGGCGACTGGAGAAACCCCGGCAGCTCCGACTTGGGGATCTTGATCGGTGGGCCCGGAAAGTCAGGGACCGCGATCGGTTCGCTTCCGTTCTCGACTTCTCGAATCTTGTATAGAATCTTGTGAAGCTTGTGGAGGAGAAGACGCCGATGACGTGGAAGATGATACGGGGGATGCCGAGGTCGGCGTCGATGGTGGTGGTCCACCCGAAGTAGATGTCGATGATGACGGCGTCGGAGCGGTGATGGCGCAGGAGCTGGTCGTGGGTGTCGATGGCCTCACCGACGCGCCAGGCCTCGGAAGGGGTTACGGTGTTGAAGTTTTCGACGCCGGGGGGCAGGCCGACGGAAGGGAATGGATAGAGGAGGAGGCGGACGGGGCGGCCGTCGGCGGCGGAGCGGTCGAGGGTGGGGCGGATGCGGGCAGCGTTGGCGGGGGTGAGGACCATGGTGGGCTCCACGCCAGGGCGAGCGGCAAAGAGGCGGGCGAGGTCGGTCATGGGGATAATGTGTCCCGAGGCGAAGAAGGGGATGAAGAAAACCCGGAGCTTGCTTGCTTCTTCCAAGGAGACACGACGAGAAAGGGAAAGCAGATGGTTTGCAAGAGAGTGCGGCGGACCTTTAATGGTTGTTAGCCGTTCACCATGGACCTTCTAATGGTTAGTTGTCTCTCGAACCAGTAATTTCCTATCAATCACGACAGCTGTGAGTCATGGACACAAAACGTATACAATGCGCAGGACAGCCGTGAATCACCGATATATATGATATATATATAGTTTAAAATAAATTATAATATTTTTTTCGAAGTATAAAATAATTACAGATTTTTAATTAATATTTATAAAAATATACAGTTAACTAATTTTTATCATGTGTAAGTGTATGACACGTAACATTCTATTAATATATTTCTGTGAAATAAATTAATGATCTTGTTAGCATCATCATTATCTAATTTATTTAAATTTTAAAATATTTTATATTTTTATTTTGATAATTTTTATTTTTTATATTAAAAATTTTTATATTTGATCAGAAGGTTATATCTATATTTTTAAAATATTGAATGATTATATAATTATTTCAAATATTAAGGGATTAGGATAATTTATTTTTTCTTTTTTTTTTTTGTTTTGAGCATGCTTACCTTGTCGAAATATGATAAAATTTACCTTCTACTCACGTATCTTTTTTAACAATGTACTCTTTCTCAAATATAATAAATATCATGAAAATCGATCATTTTAGTTGATATATGTTTGATATAAAAAAAAACTTATAAATCAAAAAATAGCTAGATTGAAAAAAATCTATTCAATTCACACAATATAAAATTGTTAGGGATTTTATTTGAATAAGAAAATAAGATATAATATAGAATATCATAATCAATTATTATTTTTTAAATAAAAATATAATTAGTTACATATATTTTTTTTTAAATCATCCATATTATTTACATAACTTGAAACGGCATCTTCATTATCAACTGTGATAATATTTATCGTATTACCATTTATCTACTTTCTTTGTATATTTCTTTTCTTCATAATTCTATCAGTGATAATACTTTTCTTTTAATTATCTTTGGCATATAAAAAAGGGAAGTGTTATCAAATATTACAATAAAATATATAAAAAATAATGATTCATAACCAACATATTGAGAAAAAATAACTCACATTAGAAGATCCTCCATTTCTATTTCCTCTAAATTCTGCAAATCCATCGTTGAAAGATACTTTAAGAATAGTGTAGCTTTGCCATCCTTCGATCAGATCATATTCATCAATATTAATTCAAAATTTATAGGTTTTCTCTGCAATCTTTCTGATCTCTAATGGAGTGCCAGGATCAATATCTTTCAATATTAAAAAAATATACAACTTTATATACCAACTAATTAATGCAACAAATAAAATATAAAATATAGGTTGCATATACATGGTTCATGCATAGTTGCTCGGCAAACTTGCCAATTGATTTATTAAGTAATCTTATATCATGGTTGTGTAAGAAAATATCATTAAAAAGAAAATTATGGTGAAAGTGTAGATAATGACAAATCATTTTCCTACCCTCAAAATATATTATTTAAAAAATTCAAACAAAAAAGAACAGCCTTTACAACTTTAAAATTTATAGATATCTGGTTTGAGCTGTTCCTAATAAGATAAATCTAAAACCTGCATTTGCCGTACATGTCAAAATGTCAAAAATGAAAAGATGGATGAGGGGTTTGCATGCAAAAGTGCAGAGCACAAGAGTGTGAACGTTAGCCATATTGCACCTCATTTTTCATTTCTTGAGATCCAATACGCATGAAGACTCTCCAATCTTTTTTTTAAAAAAAATTTAACTAATTCATTATCACTAATTCTCTTCAACTCCACTTAGAAGATAACATCCAATCTTGCAAGGGATTTTGATTTCTTTGATCCTCTTCTTCTATGACAAATCCCCTCTCTTATTATCATATCCTTGCAATATTTAGCTATCATTTGCTATTTCTTCTTGATAATAAAACAAAAAATCTTCTCAATCATCTATTCCATGATCCTAAATCATTTACTAGAGTTAGAGGATCTTTGATGGTCCACATCTATCTACACTTTGACTGCAGGTGTGATTCACAGGTTCATGATTAAACAAGTACTAGATGGCAGTTAGGTTGATATGGATTATATGGATTCGGCATCACTAAATATTAAAATATATTGTTATCTACAAATAAATACTCGGAAGCATTGAGAAGCAAGTCACCGCATGACAATGTATTAAAATATATGGTGGACGAAGTATCCTTACAGCGAACGGATGCAATGCCTCCATTTAATATGTAAATATATAGCGGCATATAATCCGTATGGTATGTGGGATGCTTTTTATTTAAAAAAGATATTTATTTTTAAAATATTATTTTATTAATTATATAATTATTTGAAAATAATATATTTTATAAATATATACAATATTTATTTTATTAATAAATTTTTTTATTGAAGTTTAATAAAAAATAGATTTATATTTTACTTATAAAAAAAATGATTTTAATATTTTTATTTTTTTATTCTGCAATCATCATGGCACAGAATCTAGAATATATGTTTTAGGATGAACGTATGTTAGTTTTGGAATTGATTTTAATGATGTCAAAAAAATTGAGTATAAATTAGAATTATTAATGATACTTGTGGGAGTGATTATAGAATTTTTATAATACTTAAAATTAATATAATTCGAGAGAATTTTATTTACTAATTTCATGTTCTCAAGTCAAAAACTTAAGTTTTGGAAATAAAAAAACTAAGTTTAGTATGAAAGAATTTGATAAAAAAAATCTAGCCTAAAAGATTTTTCAATAATTTAAATATTAAGTTTGAGAAGATAAAACTAATTTAGAATATGTTTGATAAAGAAAGTCATTTAAAATTAAAAAAAATCAATTTTGACATATATGGCATGCCTTTGAGTCAATCAAGAAAGAAGTTTCGTCGATGTATTCTTGGTTCATGAGAAAGACAGAAAAAGATAAAATTCAGATGATCTTCCTTAGCCCATTAAATTTTTATATGAGCCGGTCAAGATAGGATCAAAATTAACTCATCTATCGAGATAGCCGACTCAGTCTCAGACTCTACATGAAGATAGCAGATTAAAAATTTTAAAAATTTTCCTAAGCCGATCATGAAACAATATAGTTGAAGAAGACTGAAGCTTAGTTGATTCACAAGAATGGGATAGCTAACTCAATCTCAAAATAGAAGAATACAAAAAGCAGTAAAAATTTACAAGTTCTCTGAGTCGATCTAAAAAATCAATTAATTGATTAAGATATGAAAGTTAGCCGACTAAGATGATATTTGAGCCGACTTAGTCTTAGATAGATAGAATAGATAAAAATGAGAAAAATTTGTATCACTATAAGAAACAGGTTTTTGCAACTGAATTATTTGCTATGAAAATATTTTGTCATAAATACCTATATTTACGATGAAAAAATATTTTCGTTATGAATAATATATTATTTGCAATGAAAAATATTTTTTGACATAAATAATAGAGTATTTATGATGAAAAAAATATTTTCATCATAAATATAAATGATTTATGACTAAAAATTTTCATCATAAATAATTAATAAAAAATTAAAAATTTTAAAAAAATAAATGACAAATTATTTACAACGAAAATTTTTAGTTGCGAATAAGCTATATTTACAACGAAAATTTATTTTTCATCATAAATATTAAATTACTTCTAACGAAAAATTTTTATCGTAAATAATCAATGAAAAATTAAAAATTTTAAAAAAATAAATGACAGATTATTTGTAATAAAAATATTTCATTGTAAATAATTTTATTTGTAACATAAAATTTATTTTCATCGTAAATACTAATTTATTTACGATAAAAATTTTTCATAGTAAATAATCAATGAAAAATTAAAAAAATTTAAAAAATAAATGATAGATTATTTACAATAAATTTTTTTTCTATCGATTTTTATTCTGCTTCTCTTTCTCTGCCGACTTTTGCCTCTCTATTGTACCAACATTCTCAACCAGCCGTAAAGTCGTATTTGCAACTCTTCAAACTCTTCTTCCACTCATCCATTCATCTACTATCTTTCTCTTTTTGTACTAACTCCCAAATTTTAAAAATTTTTGGATCGTCAAGGCTTATTCGAAAAAAAAAATATCAATTCGAGTACGGCAAAAGTCGAGGAGGATGAATCGTTGATGAATGCTATATTTCTACTTAATGTCCAATTATTTATGATAAAAATTTTTGGATCAATCTAATTGGCTTGATTCAGATTGGATCACGGGTCAATCCGGCTCATTTATACTTCGAAGATCGCGAGCATCGAATGAATGCATCCCATATACATCAAACATCGTGCATACCACTTCATATGGAACAATCCAAAAATTATTAAAATTTTTTTACTCTCTACATCATATCAGAATTTTCATCATCTCTATTCATAATTATAATATAGGACGTGCATTACGCCTGTTGATATTGACGGTCGACCTGCAGTGCCGTGTGCCCACCGCAGGAATCCATGCTCCATTTTCATGAATCCTTGAGGCGTCGATTACCCGCTGCTACGAACAAAAGGTAGCGAAGAGAAATCCCGATGTGGTGAGAGTATGAGGCGATTTGTCCCCCTGGTGTGGAATAGAACAAAAGGTAGTGGGGACTGAGGAAGAATAAGTAGCGTCATGGACGTGGAAAAGAACTGAGGCGTCCTCGTTGCATGTGCCTTATTCTACAGCCTGGCTTTAGAAGAGAGGAGGCAGGGCATGTGAGTCTTGTAATTTTATTTACTAATATATATATATATATATATATATATATAGTTCATTTATCTCCCTCTCCAAAAATTTCTCTCTCTTCAAATATATCTGCTTTTCATATTGTTTTCTTCTCACAGCTCTCCATTGCAGAATTTCTTGTATTTGGTGTTTTTCCTATTATCATGAGCTGGCCGATTTTTGAATTATGACTTTTAATTTTTTTTTTTTAAATTCTTTATATGGTTGAAGATGGGAGAACAGAAAGATCTAGTTTAGAAATATAATATGAGCTTAAAAATAACCATCAATATCAATTTGGCCATTTCTACCAAAATAATGTCAGTTTGGCCATATATCGGTTTGGCATGCTGCTTTCTTTTGTTCGGCCTATTGGAGTCAGAGAGGTTATATATTGAGGATAATTCCTCTTTCAATACCCATCTTCTTGTAGAAGAAGTACTCTTCTTGGCTCTTGTCAACTTTTGACTTCTTATTCTGACTGAGCTTTGAAGCCCCAGCATGCTGCACCTTTTTCTTATTTTTTTTTCTTTCCTTTCTAAAAAAGCAATGCCTATAAGAAGAACCACCTGCCATATTCATCGGCTCTTTTTGAAGCTGGTTATCCTTCTCGAAGGTCTGCAATAATCCTACAAGCCATGGTAGTTTACTGCAGGCTTAGTCATTCTGTAATGACGAAGAAAGGATAGATAGGACTTGGATAAAGAATTTAGGATCGCATCCTTTCCTAGCTACTCATGCAAGAAAAATCTGAGTTCGCTCAGATGCTCGATCATGTACAATACATGATCAATGATTGACGCCTCTTCTCTCATCCATGATTGAAGATAGCACAAGATGTTTTGTGCCTCTTAATGTCATCAGGAGTATCA
>NC_025995.2:9316076-9381076 GCF_000442705.2 Elaeis guineensis
GGTAGTTTCTACATCCAATTTAAAGAATTACATTAATCTCTTAGCAGTTACTAAAATCCACATAGACTACACACAAGCTTGAGTATGGCTTTACTAACCCATATGCATCTATGAATAGGTTCTTAATCAATTATTTTTTAAATAATTTTTAGTAATAATTTTGCCCCAGGCACGTCTTCAGCAAGCGTATAGCTTCTCTATTAAAAGTCTTGGTAATGTCCAACCATTAACATAAACATACTCAGTGAATTTAATCGATGAATGATCGGGCCTGAGTAAGCTTTAGTCAACCCAACCATTCATCAGATAGCACAGCAGAGTCATTATATAATGAATGATAATTCTAATATCTAAATAATGCTAGGCATAAGGTGCCTCCAATGCTAATCTAAAATATAGGACCCATTACCATCCACCTTAATAGGAGGCTATGAAGCAGTTATTCCCATAACTATTTTATTTTAAGGACCTAATAATTTAGAAGATTTAATTAATTGATTTAAGAATAAAGAGAACAGGTGAACCAGCATTCCAATGATCCTTTCACGAACTTCACCAAGTCATCAAAGAGGATTAGAAATAAGCTGGCTCAAGAATATCTAAATCAGTCACACTGATTAATCTTAATGGCATGGGTCAACTCGAATCATTCAGTGATCTAATCTTAACATAATCTACCTAATTGGTCAGATAAGTGAGATCGATGGGAGGATAGCCAATGCTTGCCTTAGACACTATATAGGTCAGATAAGTATGCTCCCAATTAAAAACCATCGATCGTACTGTCGAACTTACCTTAGACACCAATTGATCGATTAGTTTCTATTTGATCAGTTAAAAAACTGGGACTCAACCACTGAGCCACAATCAGGTCCATTTGGTATGGTCAATAATATGGACTTGATCAGGTTACAACTTTTGAGGTTGATCGTAGAAAAATCTTGACCTAATCTAATTCAACTATTGATTAGATTTAATCAATTTATCTATTTGGTCCATATTTATTACTAACTCTAGATCTAACCCAGTTAGATGATCTGATTTAAGTTAACTCATAGCTCTTTGATTTATGAGATATCTTAAAATCTTTAATTCTCAAATCTAGATCTTTTCATAATCATATCTTAATATATAATTAAGCATATAAAATTCTATATTGAAAGTATTTCAATTTGTAAAACTATTTTACAAAAATTTTCATGCAAAATCTTAGATCATATGTTATTATTTCAGATTAGAAAACTAATTTTTAAATATGAGTATTTTGCATAAATCAATAAAAAATAAATCATAAATCTTTTTAGATCTAATCTAAACTTAATTTATGATTAAAAGAGTTCTAGAATTTCTTTTCATCATTCTTCTTCATGAGATACAATCACATCAGCACCCCTACATGTCATAAGAGAACCCGTCGATTAGATAAAAGAGGGATTTTCATCCCTACTTCTTCTTATGACCAAACAACCATGGTGATCAACTCAATTTGAGTATTTTGCTACTAAGAAAAAAGTCTACACTTCAAATTATATATGTAAAAGAAAAATTCTGGTTCATATCATATCTATAACATGATAGCATGCAGAATTTTTATCTAATCTAATTAGATTGTTACTACTACATAAAATTTTCAAATCTGAACTTTAATCATATCATTATATGAATCATTAATTTCAGATCTGAAAAAAATAAAAAAATCTATTTAAAATATATGTATGATTGCATAAAAAATTTTGGTTTGAGATATGATCAAACATACATAGTTATGTTGCTTAAATCAGATTTGAAACTCTATCAAACAGATTTAGATTTGAGCCTGATTTAGACATTAATTCTCAATTGAAATACATCACCAAAAATCTATCAAAATAGATTTAAATCTATGCATAATCAGATTTTAAATCAGCATATAAACTACATAGAAAATTCTGCTAAAATGATTTTTAGCAGGTCAGATTCAGGGGTCAGTTTTGATCTGATAATCTGATCAAAATTAGATCAAAAATATATGGAAGATTTCAGACCAAAATATATTTTAATCATATCAAAATTTTTATTTAGAATCAGATCAAAAAAAATTCAAAAATTCAAAAATAAGACTATGCAATCATGACATACAGCTTGGCTCTAATACCCGTTAAAGAAAAAATTGTCCGATCGCATCGGATATCAAGAAGAAAGTTGAATAGATTAGTAGTTTAAATTTTTATAATGTTTATGAAATTTTATTTTGATTCACAGCGGAAAGAAAATCAAGGTTGAAGAAGTTCCTCAATTGATTTGCTTCGTAAGATCCGAATGCGCAGATCCTCTACTTCGCATGCACGTCAAGCAACATAGGAGAGAGGGATAAAGAACTCTTTAAGAAGAAGAAAGAGGAGACCCTTAAGATCAAATCTTAAGGCTAGGAAGGAGCCCACATGCCACACCACCAATGAAAAGGGAGGATGCCAAAAGGATAGAGATGCCTAGGGGAGCACGCCAAGAAAGAGGGGATGCCCAAGGGGAGATCTCACACCTAGACTCAAGCTTTGATTGATTTCTCTCTTTTCTATACCCGTCTTTAAATAGATAAGAGATTCTAGATCAAATCAAAAATCTTCATGTGTTAAGAATAGAACTCTCCATATTTGAATCAAATCCAAACTCCCTAATACACAAGGATTCCCAAGTAAAGTAGGAGAGGTACTAACTCACACCTCTCTTTTCATGCCGCATGCCTAAGAGGACCCTCCTCTATAAGGTGAGAGAATATTTGAGAAATATGGCTAAGTAGACTAAATCAAATTTGGTTCAGATTTAGATTCAATTCAAATCTAATTCGAATTTGATTTGAATTGAATTCGAAAAGACTGCTGATCCTAATCCAATTAAGATTCTTGTCCAAGTCTAACTTAGTTAATTAACCCTAATGAGCTTTAATAAAATTATATCTAATTAATTTAGATCTGATCTAAAGTAATTAGGACTCAAATTCAACCTCTCATAATTGCTTGGAATATTGATTTGATTAATTTCAACTCCAGAATCAAACCTACATCTCATGTGCAGTACTAGCTGCACATAGTTAATATTTAATTCTACATGACACAACTTAATTATCAATTAAATAAATCTATATGTTCAATTAAGTCTCATACTTTCAGATTGAACACATAAATATTCGATCGATTCTTTCTTATATTATTTGACTTTGTGCGTGACTTCATAAGTTCGAATATTAAGTCGGTAGCATAAGAGACACTTCCTATACTAATCAAAGTGACTATCTAGCAATGATACCTGATATCCGGATAGGTCGAATATTTATAAAATAATATTTAAGAATCTCGACATATGGTTATCACATAATTCATCTTTTTGACTCCAATGCTTAAGGTAATCTAGGGTTTAACTGTCAATCTCGAAATAGTTATCCATATTGTATTTCAATCTTTTTCAAATTTTATGATAGATCACAAAGATTATCCTGATCAAGATTTTAGTAGATTGAGATATAGTGATGTATTAACTCCTGTAATCCAGAGAAGTCAATCCCATCTTGACTCATACATTGACTTCACAAGCACTTGATTGTACCCAGCAGCCTTCTATCACTGTATTAGAAATATAGGTAGTCTGGTACCAAAGCATAATGAGTTGCTTGTAAGTAACCATGGTGATCTCAAATTGGAGGGACACTTATGCCCATATACTTCATGACTTGCTTTTGACAGCAAAGCGCTCCAGAGGTATGTTATTGTTCAGTGACAATATACTCCTACATCTCATCTGTATGCCATACCAGTATCTCTACACTCCTTGGTTAGAAGGACAACTAATCCATATGGCACACAATAATCTATACTCGATAAATATTATTAGCCTTATTAATAACGTATCATTTGACCGCGAATATATTTAAGAATTATTCGATAAATCTTCTTTTATTGATTATATTATAGTTTTAAGGGCTTCATTATAACACAAGAGTTTAAAAGAAGATGCACTTTTATGATGAACTTGCCAAAAATAACTTTTATGCATTAATAATTTATATACATATTACAAAGAGCTTAATCGTTTATAGATAGACAATTGATTTTAGGATATATTTTTCAATATTGCAGTGGGTCAGGAAGGCCCCCACTACCTTACGCTCCATAATCACCACCTACGGTTCCCAGCCTCTCACCACTAGTCCCCCCTCTCCCACCCTCTCCTCCCGCCCCTCCAACATCCACTCTTCCATCTTGGTGGCATCCTCATTGGTTCCCCTCACTGCTCAAAGGAATGCCTTTCTCGAAGCCTCCAGCCATGCTGCCATCTCCCGGAGCTACTCCATCGTGAAGTGGCACTAGCTCCTGAAGCAATTAACAAACACCACCGAACCCTCTTCCTTGGTGTCCAGCCACTTGAGGCACCAGCTCCTGCCCTCCAACCCCATCCCCTCATCGCCCCGCTCTATGGCGCCCTCCCCAAAGGATAGCACGATGGTATTAGCGACGCAAACTATCATCGCTAATAATTTTTTAAATTTTAATTAAAAAAATTAAAAAACTATTAGTGATGGCAATAGCAACAAAATCACTATCACTAATAGTTTTTTAATAGTTTGATTAAGAAAAAAATTAAAATTATTAGTGATGGAACTTAATTTATCGCTAATACTGTCGCTAATTATCTTTATTAGTGATGGTGAATTTGCAATTGCTAAAAATGGTAATTAGTGATGAAATTTTTCATCAAATTTTTAGCGATGGTAATATCATTAGCGACGGCAAACTGACTATTAGCGATGAAAATTAGCCATCGCTAATAGTCTTTTTCCTTGTAGTGGAGGATGATTGTTTAGCGGGAGTGAAAAATCTTGAGATATTATCTTTGAAAAAATATAAAAAATAAATTTGTACCTAAGAAACAGATTGAAGTAATAATTTCTATAGTTTTTCTTTGAGATAATATTCAGAAAGGATCACCACTTCATCAAGTTGTATCCCATGAGATTTCTATTATCGAAGATGCAACTAACTATCACCACAAATGGATCAAGGGATAACTCTCTGGAGATCTACTAGAATAAAAAAATCTATCATATCTCTAGATTATGTGGTGTACCGACTAATATAAGAAAAGGACATAACCTGGAGACAGTCTTACAAGCCATGAAAGGTGAGGATTCTCTACAATGGTTGGATGCCACAAAAAGAAGAGTTAGCTTCTATGGATAACAATCATATTTGAGAATAAGTTAATCTACCTGAAGGGCATGATCAATAGGTTGCACAAAGATTTATATGACCAAAAGGAATCCTAATAGAAAGATTGAATAGTATAAAATCAGACTTGTGCCAAAAGAGCTCACATAAAAGAAAAGTATTGGCTTTAAAAGGACCTATTCTTCTTTTAGGATTGTCATGGTCTTAATAATTTTTTTTTTATTTAGGGCTGCATCGGATGGATGTGAGAATAGTTTTTCTTAATGGTGATCTAGAGGAAGAGGTCTACATAAAATAACTCAAGGATCTTTATAGTCAGTGGACAAGAGCAAATAGTTTACATATTAAAGAAAACTAGTTATACACTTAAAGAGGCTTCCACAAGTGGTTTCTCAAATTTAATAGGATAATCACTTTTTTTGGGTTTAAAAACATGCATGCTGTTGATTAATGTATATATTTGAAGATCAGTAGGAATAAATTCATAATTTTGGTATTATATGGATAATATTCTACTTATGAATAGTGATTTTAGTCTACTTAAGGAAATCAAATAGGTTCTACTCCTAAATTTTCAGGTAAAAAATATGAATGAAGTCGCTTATGTTATCAGCATTGAGATTGATTATACTTAAAATTGAGATTGAAAAATAAAGATACTACGTAATGAGTAAGGAGCACATGCAGTTTGATTTATTTATGATTGCATATTGATCCGAGGGATTGATGGAAAAAAAATCTGCGATGATTTTATTGTTATATAAATTTTATTATTTCATAAAATTCTGATACCCACATCGTGGTACATGGCTTGGCGACCCCATTCATGCTTGCGATCGAGATGTCCGTGGAAGTAAAAGGCGGGAGCTTGGGGAACATTTGTTTTGTTCATAGGGAGAAGAGAGGAAGCCGTGAGTGGGCCTCATGGAGGCGTAATCTTTTTTTTTTTTCTTGTCCACCACCCCATGCGTCAACCATGGCTAGCATTTAATAGAAAGCACGTTGATGTAAAGGATTTTTAGGGTCTTTGTCCATATCGGACGAGAATAAGTCAACCCAATAGTTTCTCCTACCGCCCTTGCACCGCCTTCTTCCGGTCCTTCTTCTTCGCCACGAGCTCGTCGATCAGGCCGCAGAGATCACGGTGGGCCGACCCGCCCTCCACAACCGCTGCCCGCGCCATCGCTGCGTACTCCTTGGCCCGCCGCCTCGCGCTCTCCCCGTCGGCGCCTGGCTCCATGAATCCCGACACCGCCCTCCCGATCGCCTCCCCAGGCACCACCACCTTCTCCTCCGCCAGCGTGCTCCGGAACCCGTCCCAGACCCTCTTCCCCACCCCCATCACCTCCACCACCAGCCGCTCGTTGATGAACTGCTCGAAGACCAGCGGCCATGTCAGCATCGGCACACCGGCGGCCGCCGCCTCCAGCACGGAGTTCCATCCGCAATGGGTCAGGAAGGCCCCCACCGCCTTGTGCTCGAGAATCGCCACCTGCGGGGCCCAGCCTCTCACCACTAGTCCCCACTCTCCCACCCTCTCCTCCCACCCCTCCGGCATCCACTCTTCCGTCTTGGCGGCATCCTCGGTGGTTCCCCTCATCGCCCAGAGGAACGCCTTTCCCGACGCCTCCAGCCCCACCGCTATCTCCCGGAGCTGCTCCGCCGTGAAGTGGCACCAGCTCCCGAAGCAAACGAACACCACCGAACCCTCTCCCTTGGTGTCCAGCCACTTGAGGCACCGGTTCCCGCCCTCCACCACCGTCCCCCCGCCGCCCCGCTCCGCGGCGCCCTCCCCGTAGGACAGCGCGACAGGGCCCACAAACCAGGCCCGCTTGCAGTCCACCTTCCGGAAGTGGTCGCAATACTCGGGCTCAAGCTCGTGGAAGGTGTTCGCCACCACGCCGTAGCTTTCCATCTGCAACTCCGTCAACCGATCCCACTTCTCCGTGAGGGGCTTCGGCGAGTGGAGGAAGTCCGGCAGCTCCGATTTGGGGATCTTGATCGATGGGCCTGGGAAGTCAGGGACCGCAATCGGTTCGCTTCCGTTCTCGACTTCTCGAATCTTGTATCGAATCTTGTGAAGGTTGTTCATGGCTAAGTAGGGGAAGCCGCCGATGGCGTGGAAGATGATACGGGGGATGCCGGCGGCGATGGTGGTGGTCCACCTGAAATAGAAGTCGACGATGACGGCGTCGGGGCGGTGATGGCGGAGGAGCTGGTCGTGCGTGTCTGGGGCCAGGGCGACGGCCTCACTGACGCGCGAGACCTCGGAGGGGGTTATGGTGGCTAAGTTTTCGACGCCGGGGGGCAGGCCGACGGAAGGGAATGGATAGAGGAGGAGGCGGACGGGGTGGCCGTCGGCGGCGGAGCGGTCGAGGGTGGGGCGGATGCGGGCAGCGTTGGCGGGGGTGAGGACCATGGTGGGCTCCACGCCAGGGCGAGCGGCAAAGAGGCGGGCGAGGTCGGTCATGGGGATAATGTGTCCCGGGGCGAAGAAGGGGATGAAGAAAACCCGGAGCTTGCTTGCTTCTTCCTCCGTAGCTGAAGCCATGATGGATTGAAGGAGACACGACGAGAAAGGGAAAGCAGATGGTTTGCAAGAGAGTGCGGCGGACCTTTAATAGTTGTTAGCCGTTCACCATGGACCTTCCAATACTTAGTCGTCTCTCGAACTAGTAATTTCCTATTAATCACGACAGCTGTGAGTCATGGACACATAACTTATACAATACAATGCGCAGGACAGCTGTGAATCACCGACATATAGGATATATATATATTTTTTAAATAAATTATAATATTTTTTTCGAAGTATAAAATAATTACAGATTTTTAATTAATATTTATAAAAATATACGTTTAACTACTTTTTACCATGTGCAGGTGCATGACACCTAACATTCTATTAATATCATAAATTAATAATCTTATTAGCATCATCATTATCTAATTAATTTAAATTTAAAAATATTTTTTATTTTTATTTTAATATTTTTTATTTTTTATATTTAAAAATTATATATTTTATCAGAACGTTGCATCAGTAGTTTTGAAGTATTGGATGGTTATGTAATTATTTTAAATCTCAAAAAAATAAAATAATTTATTTTTTTTTTCTTGTGTTTTGAGTATGCTTGCTTTGTATAATAATGGTTCATAACCAATATATTGAGAAAACATGACTCACGTCGGAAGGTTTTTCATTTTTTTTTCTTCTAAATTTTGCAAATCCATCGTACTTTAAGAACATTGTAGCTTTGTCATTTTTTTGCTCAGGTCATATTCATTAATATTAATTCAAAATTTATAAATTATTTTTTACTATCTTTCTGACCTCTAATGGAACGCCAGAATCAATATCTTACTATATTAAAAAAATATATAATTTTATACTACCAACTGATTCATACAACAAATAAAATATAAAATATAAGTTGCATACACATGATTGATACATAGTTGCTTCGCAAACTTGCCAATTAATTTATTAAGTAATCTTATATCATGATTACATAAGAAAATATTATTAAAATAAAATTATGATGGAAGTGTAGATAATGATAAATTATTTTTTTATTTTTAAAATATATTATTTAAAAAATTCAAACAAAATAGGACAGCCTTTACAACTTTAAAATTTATAGATACCCGGTTTGAGCTGTTCCTTATGAGATAAATCTAAAACCTACATTTGCCGTACATGTCAAAATGTCAAATGGAAAGATGGATGAGGGGGTTTGCATGCAAAAGTGCAGAGCACAGGAGTGTGAACGTTAGCCATATTGCACCTCATTTTTCATTTCTCGAGATCCAATACGCATGAAGAGTCTCCAGTCTTTAAAAAAAAAAAAATTAACTAATTCATTATCACTAATTCTCTTCGACTCCACTTGGAAGATAACATCCAATCTTGCAAGGGATTTTGATTTCTTTGATCCTCTTCTTCCATGACAAATCTCCTCTCTTATTACCATATCGATGCAATATTTAGCTATCATTTGCTATTTCTTCTTGATCATAAAACAAAAAAATCTTCTCAATCATCTATTCCATGATCCTAAATCATTTTACTAGAGTTAGAGGATCTTTGATGGTCCACATCTATCTATACTTTGACTGCAGGTATGATTCATGGGTTCATGATTAAATAAATACTAGATGACAGCTAGATTGATATGAATTCTATGGATTCGGCATCATTAAATACTAGAAAGTATTGTTATCTACAAATAAATACTCGGAAGCATTGAGAAGCAAGTCATTGCATGAAAATGTATTAAAATATATGGTGGATGAAGTGTCCTTACATATGGCGAACGGATGCAATGCCTCCATTTAATATGTAAATATATAGTGGCATATAATCAGCATGGTGTATGGGATATTTTTTATTTAAAAAATATACTTATTTTTAAAATATTATTTTATGAATTACATAATTATTTAAAAAATAATATATTTTATGAATACATAAAATATTTATTTTATTAATAAATTATTTTACTGAAGTTTAACAAAAAATAAATTTATATTTTACTTATTTGAAAAGAATGATTCTAATATTTTAATATTTTTATTTTACAATCATCCAAGCATGGCATAGAATCTAGAATATATGTTTTATGGTGAACGTATGTTAGCTTTGGAATTGATTTTAATGATACCAAAAAAATTTGAGTATAAATTGAAATTATTAGCGATGCTTTTGAGAGTGATTATAGAGTTTTTTATAATACTCAAAAGTTGACATAATTCAAGAGAAAATTCTATTAAATTTTAGTGATTCTATGTTCTCAAGTCAAAGATCTAAGTTTTGGAAGCAAAAATACTAAGTTTAGTATGAAAAGAATTTGATAAAAAAATTTAGCCTAAAAAGATTTTTCAATAATTCAAATATTAAGTTTGAGAAGATAAATCTAGTCTAGAGTATGTTTGATAAAGAAAGCTATTTAAAATTAGAAAAAATCAAGTTTGATATACATGCAATACTTTTGAGTTAATCAAGAAAGAAATTTTCTCGATCTAGTCTTGGTTCATGAAAAAGACAGAAAAAGATAAAATTTAGATGATCTCTCTTAACCGATTAAGTTTTTATATGAGTCAGTCAAGATAGGATTAAAATCAACTCATCTATCTGGATAGCTGATTCAGTCTCAGACTCTACATGAAGATAGTAGATTAAAAATTTTAGAAATTCTCCTAAGCCGACCATGAAAACAACATAGTTGATAAAGATTGGAGCTTAGCTGACTCACAAAAATGGGATAGCTCACTAAATCTCAGAGATAAAAAATTATAAAAAATAATAAAAAATTATAAGTTCTCTGAGCTAATTTAAAAAATTAGTTAATTAAGGTATGAAAGTTAGCAGACTAAAAAGATATTTGAACCGATCTAGTCTTAGATAGATTGAATAGATAAAAATAAAAAAATTGTATCACTACAAGAAACAGGGTTTTTACGATCGAATTATTTGCTATGAAAATACTTTCATCGCAAATACCTATATTTGCGATAGAAAAATATTTTCATTATGAATAATATATTATTTATGATGAAAAATATTTTTGATACAAATAATAGAGTATTTATGATGAAAAAATATTTTCATCACAAACATAAATTATTTATGATTAAAAATTTTTATCACAAATAATCGATGAAAAATCAATTTTTTAAAAAAAAATAAATAACATATTATTTGCAACAAAAATTTTTAGTCATAAATAAATTATATTTGTGATAAAAATTTATTTTTTTATCATAAATACTAAATTATTTTTGATGAAAAATTTTTATCATAAATAATCAATGATAAATAAAAAATTTAAATAAAATAAATGATAGATTATTTACAATAAAAATATTTTATCATAAATAATTTTATTTACGATGTAAAATTTATTTTCATCATAAATACTAATTTATTTGCAACAAAAATTTTTTATAATAAATAATCAGTGAAAAATTAAAAATTTTAAAAAAATAAATGGTAGATTATTTATAGTAAAAAAAATTTTCTACTGATTTTATCCTGCTTCTCTTTCTCTGTCGATTTTTACCCCTCTATTATACTAATATTCTCTTCTACCAGCCGCAAAGTCTATACTTGCAACTCTCTAAACTTCTTCTTCCACTCATCTTGTTCATCTCTTACCTTTCTTTTTTTATACTAACTCTCAAATTTTAAGGATTTTTAGACCGTCAGGCTTATTCAAAAAAAAAATGTTGATTTGAGAATTGTAAAAGTCGAGAGGGATGAATCGTTGATGAATGCTATATTTTTATCGCTAATGTCCAAATATTTATATCAAAAAATTTTGGATTAATCTAATCGGATTAATTTGGATTGGGTTATGGGTCAACCCGACTCATTTATACTTTGAAGATCATGAGCATCGAATGGTACGCATCCCTCATTGCATCGAACGATGTGTATATCGCTTTGCATAGAACAGTATGAAAATTATTGAAATTTCTATACTCTCTGCATCACATTGGAGTTCTTGTCATCTCCATTCATAATCATCGTATAAGTGGCATGCATCTATGCTTGTCCATCGCATGCCATGCGAGCCCGCACACACACGTGCATTGAATGATGTGCACACGCTCCATACATCGAACAAAAATTTATTTACAATGAAAATTTATTTTTGGATAAAATTTATTTTAGAAAAAAATAATTTTTGGATAATTTTTTTTTGTAGAAAGTATTTGCAACATTAAAATATTTTTCATCGCTAATTTTTTGATTAAATTTTTTTAGAAAAAAAAACTTTTAGGAGGAAAAATTTTTTTTGTCGAGAATTATTAGCGATAGAAACATATTTTCATTGCTAATAATGATTATTAACAATAAAAAATAATGTTTCATCGTAAATTAATTTTTTATGAAATCTTTTTGGTTAAATTTTTTGAGACAAAAAAATTTTTAGAGAGAAAAAATATGTTTTTGGCGGAAACTATTAGTGATGGAAAAATATTTTGCATTGCTAATAATAATTATTAGTGATGAAAATTTATTTTTCATCATAAATTAATTTTTTTATGATTTTTTTGGTTAAATTTTTTTATAGAAAAAAAATTGATGAAAATTATTAGCAATGGAAATAGAATATTTATCGCTAATAATAATTTTTAGCAATGAAAATAATTTTGCATCACTGAAAGTTTAATAAAAATTAGATTTTTTCAATCACTTCATCTGCTTCTGTTGGTTCCCTCGAAACCCTCCTCTCTTCCAGTGAAACCCCCGGCCCCTCCCCACCACCTGTGCTTTCCCTCTCCCCCTCCTTCTCTTCTGCTGAAACCCCTCTCCCTCAGCTCTCTCCCTCCCTCTCTCATCGTACGTCAATCCTTACCACCGAAACCATCTTCCATGCGCCGTAGGTCTCCATGTCGCTATTGCCGATAAAGGTAAGATCGGTACCCTTTTATTTATTTTCATTTCATCTAGCTAGAGGGGAGGGGCCGGGGCAGGGAGGAGGGATGGGGAGGGGTCGGCACTATCAGGTTGTGGTGGGGTGCGGTGGAGTGTGGGCATAGGAGTCGAGGGAAGGGTGGGTCATAGGGGGTGTGGGGTGCGAGCAAGGGGTTGAGGGTCGAGGGAGCATAGGGACCCGACATCGGTGAGGACCTTCATCCACAAGTATTGCAGCAGCTTCGATGCCGTAGATGGGAAAGGTCTGAGGACATTGGAGAAGAGGAGAAGGGGGTTTTCTATTTCCACAAAATAGGAGAGGGAGAAAGGGGTTTGGTTTTTCTTTTTTTATTTTTATTTTTCTTTTTCTTCTTTCTTCTACGATGGGTTTGTGCGGTTGCCTATATTTGATTAAAAAGTTATACCTATATTTTTAAAATATTGAACGATTATATAATTATTTCAAACATCAAGAGAGATTAGGATAATTTATTTTTTCTTTTTTCTTTTGTTTTGAGTATGCTTACCTTGTCGAAACATGATAAAATTTACCTTCTATTCACGTATCTTTTTGAACAATGTACTCTTTCTCAAATATAATAAATATCATGAAAATCGATCATTTTAGTTGATGTATGTTTGATATCAAAAAAAACTTATAAATCAAAAAATAGCTAGACTGAAAGAAATCTATTCAATTCACACAATATAAAATTATTAGGGATTTTATTTGAATAAAAAAAATAAGATATAATATAGAATATCATAATTAATTATTATTTTTAAAATAAAAATATAATTAGTTACATATATATTTTTTTAAATCATTCATATTATTTACATAACTTGAAACAATATCTTCATTATCAATTGTGATAATATTTATCATATGATCATTTATCTACTTTCTTCGTATATTTCTTTTCTTCATAGTTCTACCAGTAATAGTACTTTCCTTTTAATTATCTTTGGCATACAAAAAGTGAAGTGTTATCAAATATTGCAACAAAATATATAAATAATAATGATTCATAACCAACATATTGAGAAAAAATAACTCACGTTAGAAGATCCTCCATTTCTATTTTCTCTAAATTCTGCAAATCCATCACTAAAAGATACTTTAAGAACAGTGTAGCTTTGCCATCCTTCTCTTAGATCATATTCATCAATATTAATTCAAAATTTATAAGTTTTTTCTACAATCTTTCTTATCTCTAATGGAGTGCCAGAACCAATATATTTCTATATTAAAAAAATATACAACTTTATATACCAACTAATTAATGCAACAAATAAAATATAAAATATAGGTTGCATATTCATGATTCATGCATAGTTGCTTGGCAAACTTGCTAATTGATTTATTAAGTAATCTTATATCATGATTATGTAAGAAAATATCATTAAAAAAAAAATTATGGTGGAAGTGTAGATAATGACGAATCATTTTCCTACCCTTAAAATATATTATTTAAAAAATTCAAGCAAAAAAGGACAGCCTTTACAACTTTAAAATTTATAGATATCTAGTTTGAGCTGTTCCTTATAAGATAAATCTAAAACCTGTATTTGCCGTACATGTCAAAATGTCAAAATAGAAGATGGATGAGAGTGTTTGCATGCAGAAGTGCAGAGCACAAGAGTATGAACGTCAGCCCTATTGCACCTCATTTTTCATATCTCGAGATCCAATACGCATGAAGAGTCTCCAATCTATTTTTTTTTTTTAATTTAAACAATTAATTATCACTAATTCTCTTCAACTCCACTTGGAAGATAACATCCAATCTTGCAAGGGATTTTGATTTCTTTGATCCTCTTCTTCCATGACAAATCCCCTCTCTTATTACTATATCCATGCAATATTTTGCTATCATTTGCTATTTCTTCTTGATAATAAAACAAAAAATCTTCTCAATCATCTATTCCATGTTCCTAAATCATTTTACTAGAGTTGGAGGACCTTTGATGGTCCACATCTATCTATAATTTGACTGCAAGTGTGATTCATAGGTTCATGATGAAATAAATACAAGATGACAGTTAGATTGATATGGATTCTATGGATTCGGCATCATTAAACACTAGAAAATATTGTTATCTACAAATAAATACTCAAAAGCTTTGAGAAGCAAGCCACTACTGCATGAAAATGTATTAAAATATGTGGTGGATGAAATGTCCTTACATATGGCGAACGGATGCAATGCCTCCGGTTAATATGTAAATATATAGCAGCATATAATCAGCACGGTGTATGAAATATTTTTATTTAAAGATTTTTGCATATATATCCTCTGAATAATCTAAATTTGCTTAAATATCCTCTTAAATTTTATATTTATATATATATATCCTCAAAAAATTCTATTTTTGCTTAACTACCCTCTACGTAACAGCCATCCTAACGCCGGTAGCTAAAAATATTTTTTTATAAATTAAAAATTAATAAAAAAAGTGAAATTACATTTTTATCCCTAAACTAGTTAATGGGTTAACGGGTAGACTGAAGCCACCCGATCCTTTTTCTTTCTCTTCTCCCGTATTCGTCCCGTTCCTCTCACTGGAGCCCTAAATCCCATCAAAGCCTCCACCGTCGGTCCCGCGTTGGAGATCACCGTCAAAGCCTCTCGCTGGAGATCATCGTCGGAGATCGCATCGTCGGAAATCCCCTCTGTGCCGTACTCCTACTCCCTCCATCGCCGGTCCCGCGCATGAGGACCCTCTTTCTCTGTTCTCTTCATCGGTGATCTCCTCAGCATCGTCGGAGATCGCATCATCGAAAATCTCCTCCGTGCCCTACTCCCTCCACCGTCGCTCCCATGCACGAGCAACCTTTTCTCTGTTTCCTTCGCCAGTGATCTCCTCAGCATCGCCGATCTTGGTCATCATCGTAAGCCAAGCCGAGCACATCGGATTTTTTCCATGTTGGGTCCCTCGTCGGAGTTCTCCACGCATTGCACTCCTGAATTTTGGGTTGCTGACGCCGATTTGTCGGAGTTTTGCTGAATCGGAAGACCATGCCGGCCTCCTCTCCGCTCTCCTTTGGCCTCTCCCACCATTTTTCTTTTTTCCACATCGGGTACCTCGCCGGAGTTCTCCATGCATTGCACTCCCGGATTTTGGGATGCTGACGCTGATTTGTCGGAGTTTTGCTGAATCGGAAGATCAGACCGGCCTCCTCTCCGCTCTCCTTTGGCCTCTCCCACCATTTTTCTTGGCTTTCTGGTGGGCCCTCTTTGCTCTGCATCAACCATTTTTCTTTGCTCGGCATCTGCTGCTTCATTTCTTTTTTGAGGAATATTGGCGGCATCTTTCTCTCCACTGGTATCCCCTGCCTTCGAAATCTAGATCATCTCAATTTGGTGGGTCCTACTCTTCTGGTTTAACTATGTTCAACAACATTCAACTTGCTACACTATGATGTCCCTGATTCTCGGATGCCAACCATATCATTATATATTGATATGTTTTATCATCCTAATCATTATATTATATACAAGCTTTAATTTATATTTTATTTTTTATTTAATCTATATTTTTTTTATAAATAATTATTTATTTGAAACATAAACATGAAATAGTTTGATATTTGTTAGTTAAATTTCTAAAATTTGTTTCAAGAATATATTCTAAGATTAAAAAAATAGTGAAAATAATGATGATATGTGCTGAAATATTTTATCAAATTTACCTCTATAATTTTGTGGTTATATCACATGAATTGATAAAAGCATTATTCCTTCTTTTTTTTTATATTTCTATAGTGTGGTTTTGGTTGATAAATTTTATTTCGCATATGATTTATCATGAATAGTTGCTTATTTCATGTCCAGGCTTATTAAAATGGAGCAACCACTTTTCAAGTTGAAGATGAAATTTGAAAGTTATTTTAAGAAGATTAAGAATTCTACAAAAATAAAATATTATTTTGGGAGGCAAAAAAGCTGATTAGTCAATGTTGATTGCTATTCTTACATAGAGCTATGTGATGATACAGTGCATATATTCAATTTGAAGCTCGAAGAGACTATAAAGATTTGGTCTGTGGTTAGACATTTATCATCTAAATCTTATATGATTCTAGATACAGATCATAAACTAATGAGTTTGTTTGAAGTCAAGATTTGAAGGAGTGCTTCTTATTTGTCATAAAAGAGACTAATGATATACAGTTTTCTTAAACAACACTAGGTAGTCAAGACCAAATTGAAATATGTAGAGGTGAAATAGTTGCAATAGGAGAGGTTCGAGTGGATGACCAAAGGGAGAACCAAAGACAGAATGAAATTGAGCGTCCAGCTATATTAGGGACTGATATCTCAGCTACTGCTATTGAGAATAATGACAATATTAGGGTAAACGATGAAGCTATATTTCAAGAGGAGTAAGAATTAGATACTGAAATTTATGGTTCTGGGAGTAGTTATCATAGTATCTATAGTAGTGATTCTGAGTCTGATGATGATGATGATGTCATAGAATACAAGGGAGAGATATATGAGATGGACAATGAGAATCCTAACATGTCTGTGGGTGCAAAATTTGCAAGTTGAGAACACTTCAAGATAGCATTGAGTCAATATGCTATAATAAATGAATTTGTTTTAAGGATTCTCAAAAGTGAGCTAGGAAGAATGACAGTAACTTGCAAAAATAGAGCTTGCAATTGGAGGCTCCATACTTCACTATTATGCGATGGTCACACATTTCAGGTATTATGGTAGAAATATCAATTCTATTCATTATAGTGTATATAAATAATGTTACTTGTATTAATTTATTCTTATGACTGTTTGTGCAGATCAAAAATTTGAAGGAACCTCATACATGCTCATCTGTGAATAAATGTGGCAATAAGATGGCCACACAATTTTGGATACGTGACAGGGTGAATGGTTAGCTAAGAAAAGAGGGTGACCTGTCACCTATTGAACTAAAAAAGAGATTATTGCAGTTCCATCATCTTGAGTTTCCATATCACAGAGTTTGACGAGGAAAGGAGCTTGCCATGTCCATGATTCATGAGAATTGGGCAGATTCTTTTGACAGAATGGAAGATTTCAAGAAGGAGCTTTTAAGAAAAAATTCAGGTAGTGTAGTAAAGCTGCAATTAGATGTGGTAGGTGATAGGCATTACTTCCACCGCTTCTTTGTTGCTCTAGGAGCTTGCAGTATGGGCTTCTTATCTGGTTGTAGACCTCTTATAGACCAGATGGTTGCCACTTAAAGAAAACATTTCGAGGTGTGATGATGGTTGCTACAGCACTTTATGAAAATAATAGTTTATTTTCGGTTGCCTTTGGTATAGCAGAATCTGAAGATAGCAATAGCTGGACTTGATTTTTAGAGGCACTTAAAGAAGCAATAGAAACTCCTGAAGGTTTAGTAATTATATCTGATCGACAAAAGGGACTAAAAGAAGCAGTACAATATATATATCCTTAAACAGAACATAGAAAATGCATGAGGCACCTGTACAAAAACTTTCAAACAAAATTTCCAGGAGATTGGTTTAAAATTAAGGTATGGGAAGCTACAAGGCCATTCACAAAAGTTCAGCATGATGATGTTATGGATCAAATTAAAAAAGCTAGCTTGGAGGCATTTAAGTATCTGAGTACTGAAAATATTGGTTTGTGGAGTAGATCTCAATTTGGTATCATAGCTAAGTGCTCCTACATAACGAACAACTTTTTGGAGTCATTCAATGTCTGGATTTCTGAGGCTAGACATAAACCTATTCTTGATCTATTAGATGTTGTGAGGCAAAAAATTATGATGAAGATGAAAGCTAGAAGGCGAATGGCTACTCGCTGGAAGAAAAATTTAGTTCCTTTGGTAATAAAATATATTAGAGATATCAGTCTTAAGTTAGGTGATTATAATGTTTATAGAACCAGTGATTATAAAGCAGAAGTAATGGAGACTAATGAAAGATATGAAGTAATTCTAAATGAATGAAGGTGCTCTTCTCGTGTGTGGAACATGTTAGGCATTCCTTGTGTTCATGCAGCTGCCTTTATTTGTAGTATAAGAGGTGCAAACTTGGAAAATTATGTTTCTGAATACTTCACCATTGCAAAGTATAAAGCTACTTATGCATTAAAAATTGGACCATTATCTGACAAGGCCCAATGGATAAAAGCTGATATTGGATACAAAGTGTTGCCTCCTAAGCTTAATCTAAGACCCCCTAGAAGACCAAAGAAGAAGAGAATTAGAGGTACAGATGAGAATGCATTGAAGAGAATGCACAAATGCAAGCATTGTGGTGAACTTGGGCATCATGCAAAGACCTGTAAAAATCCAGTAGTGGAGGAATCTCAAGCTTCAGTATCATCATCTTCTGTACCAAAAAACCCTGGAGGTAACATATGCACTAGTTTGACTAGGATATTTGTCATTTATTAATTATATCTTATTAAAAAATTACAGGCCTAAAAGAAATAGCTCAAGAGGAAGAATGTCAACAACAGGAGGTACACATGTATTATTTATAGCATCGAAAGAGAAAAAAAATAAAGAAAGACCCTGCAAGCAAGCTAGAACGATGGAAATTTCAATTGGAGAAGTAATGCCTACCAATAATCTTGATTGGTATGTGATTGGAGATACTATCTCAATTTTTGTATTTTATTTTCTTTCAAGTTATTTAGATCAATATTTTGATAATTGCTAAACATAATTTTTTAGTTGATATAAAGTTAAATCTCATTATTATTTTTTCTTTTTATAGTTAATTTCAGATTTTATCATGTGGAGAACATGAGCTTCTGAAGCATATCGCTGAGAAAGATGATGATGAGTTATGATTATTACTTTGTTAGATGCTACATTATTTGACTGCACATTATTTGATGAGAAGAGTATAAGTGGAAATTACTTTGTTATTACTCTTTCTTGGTTGCTTCTAATTTGCAGTAGTTATACATTAATTTATATTTCAGAGCATGCAAATTGGATTATTAATTTAGATTGCTTGTCGATATACTTTGCTAAAGTGATGATGTTAGTAGTTCTCTCAAGTGAAAAAAAGTGGTATCATGCTTGTTGAGATAGGTTCTCTTGCCTGCCACAAGTTTCTCTCTGTTAAATTCCATTAGATTGATTGCATTTATGTCGTTTTGAGTCTATGTTAAGGTGGGGCTCATGTTACTTGGAATATGGCAAGGGGTGGCTACATCTGAGCAATTGCACACTGACATCTTCAAGAAAATGATGATGCTGATTTCATAGTGCCAACAAACAATGGTAGAATACTGGCAAGAAAGTAGTGGGTGAAGCTGTGCGAACCTCCTATCATTAGATTAACTTTATTTTATTTAATTTTTTTTTGAGAAGTATCTATATAAAATCTTTAAACAAATGAATCATTCCTACTATAAATGCCAATAAAGAAGCAATAGATAAAAATTAATGTACTTGAATCATCCTTACTATGATATTAATTAATATGTTTAAATTCTTTCCATCTCGTTAAAATAATATACAATAGATTAAAATTAAATAAATAATTTTTACCTGTATACCCTCTTAAATGTCAAAATTTGCATGAATACCCTTTCAAAATTAATATTTATTTATATATCCTTGTAAATTACTAATCGCATATATATCCTTATAATTTTTTTTGCATATATACTCATAAGGGTATTTTAGTCATTTAAATTTTAAATTATTAACTTTTTAACGATGTTAGATGACATGAGTATATATACAAAAAATAAAAAAAAAGTATACATGCAAATCAAGTATTTTATAAGGATATACATGTAAATATCAATTTTACAAGGGTATTCACATAAATTTGAATGTTTAGAAGGATATACATGCAAAAAAAAATTTATTTAAAAAATATCTATTTTAAAATATTATTTTATTAATTACATAATTATTTAAAAAATAATATATTTTATGAATATATAAAATATTTATTTTATTAATAAGTTCTTTTACTAAAGTTTAATAAAGATATAGATTTATATTTTACTTATATGAAAAGAATGATTCTAATATTTTAATATTTTTATTCTACAATTATCCAAGTATGGCATAGAATCTAGAATATATGTTTTAGGGTAAACGTATGTTAGTCTTGGAATTGATTTTGATAATGTCAAAAAAATTTGAGTACAAATTGAAATTACTAATGATGCTTTTAAGGGTGATTATAGAGTTTTTTATAATGCTCAAAAGTTGACATAATTTGAGAGAAAATTCTATTAAATTTTAGTGATTCCATATTCTCAAGTCAAAGATTTAAGTTTTGGAAGCAAAGAAACTAACTTTAGTATACAAAGAATTTGATAAAAAAAATCTAGCCTAAAAAGACTTTTCGATAATTCAAATATTAAGTTTGAGAAGATAAATCTAACCTAGAATATGTTTGATAAAGAAAGCTACTTAAAATTAGAAAAAATTAATTTTGACATATATCGCATACTTTTGAGTCAACTGAGAAAGAAGTTAAGTCGATCTAGTCTCGAATCATGAGAAAGACAGAAAAAGATAAAATTCAGATGATCTTCCTTAATCGATCAAGTTTTTATATGAGCCAATCAAGATAGGATCAAAATTAACTTATCTATCTGGATAGCCAACTCAGTCTTAGACTCTACATAAAGATAGTAGACTAAAAATTTTAGAAATTCTTCTGAGTCGATCATGAAAACAACATAGTTGATGAAGGCTGAAGCTTAGCTAACTCACAAAAATGGGATAGCTGACTCAGGCTCAAAAACAGAAGAATACAAAAAGCAGTAAAAATTTATAAATTCTCTAAGCCAATCTAAAAATTCAGTTAACTGATCAAGATATGAAAGTTAGCCGACTAAGAAGATATCTGAGCTGTCTAGCTTTAGATAGATAAAATAGATAACAAGCAAAAAAATTTATATCACTACAATAAAATAGGATTTTTATGATTGAATTATTTGCTACAAAAATATTTTCATTGTAAATACCTATATTTACAATGAAAAATATTATCATTGTGAATAATATATTATTTATAATGAAAAATATTTTTTATCATGAATAATAAAGTATTTGTGATGAAAAAAATATTTTTATCATAAATATAAATTATTTATGACTAAAAATTTTTATCATAAATAATCAAATAAAAATTAAAAAGTAAAAAAATAAATGATAGTTTATTTGTGACAAAAATTTTTAGTCGCAAATAAGCTATATTTGTGATGAAAAAATACTAAATTATTTTTGATAAAAATTTTTTCATCATAAATAATCGATGAAAAATAAAAAATTTTAAAAAAATAAATGATAGATTATTTATGATAAAAATATTTCATCGTAAATAATTTATTTGTAATATAAAATTTATTTTCATTGTAAATAATTGATGAAAAATCAAAAATTTTAAAAAAATAAATGATAGATTATTTACGATGAATTTTTTTTTTGTCGATTTTTGCTCTACTTCTCTCTCTATCGATTTTTATCCCTTTATTATACTAACATTCTCTTCAACCAGCTGCAAAATCCAGACTTACAATTTTCCAAACTTCTTCTTCTACTCATCCTGTTCTTCTCCTATCTTTTTTTTCTATACTAACTCCTAAATTTTTAAGATTTTTGAATTGTTAGGCTTATTTCGAAAAGAAAAATATCGATTCAAGTATGACAAAAGTCGAGGGGGATGAATCATTAATGGATGCTATATTTCTATCGCTAATGTCTAATTATTTGTGATAAAAAGTTTTGGATCAGTCTAATTGAATTGATTCGAATTGGGTTACGGGTCAACCCGGCTCATTCACACTTTTAAAATTATGAGCATCGAATAGTGTGCATCTTGCATTGCATCAAACGATGTGCATGCTACTTCACATCGAATGGTCTAAAAATTGTTAAAATTTTTAACTCTCTGCATCACATCGGAGTTCTCATCATCTCTATTCACAATCATAATATAGGTGACATGCATTGCACTTGTCCATCGTGTGCCATGCGAGTCCGCACGTGCACGGTGCATCGAACAGCATGCACATGCTCCATGCATCGAACAAAAATTTATTTGTGACGAAAAATTTATTTTTGGATAAAATTTATTTTAGCAAGAAATAATTTTTAGGTGGCAAAAAGTATTTGTGATGTAAAAATATTTTCTATCGCTATTTTTTTTGTTAAATTTTTTTAGAGAGAAAAATTTTTAGGGGAAAATTTTTTTTTGTCAGAAATTATTAGCGATGGAAACATATTTTTATCGCTAATAATGATTATTAGTAACAAAAAATACTATTTCATCATAAATTAATTTTTTATAAAATTTTTTGGTTAAATTTTTTTAGATGAAAAATTTTTAGAGAAAATTTTTTTTGGTAGAAATTATTAGCGATAAAAATTTTTTTTACATCACTAATAATGCTTAGTAGCAATAGAAATTTAATTTTCATCGCTAATTAATTTTTTTATGAAATTTTTTTTGATTAAATTTTTTAGAGGGAAAATTTTTAGAGAGAAAAAAATTTGGTGGAAATTATGAGCGATGGAAATGGAATATTTGTTGCTAATAGTAGTTTTTAGAGATGGAAATAACTGTGTCGCTAAAAATTTAATAAAAATTAGGTTTTTTTTGATCACTTCTATCTGCCTCTCTTGGTTCGTGCGAAACCCTCCTCTCTTCACATGAAACCCCTGGCTCCTCCCCACTGCTTGTGCTTTCCCTCTCTCCCTCCCTTTCTCCTGCCAAAACCCCTCTCCCATGGCTCTCTCCCTCTCTTCCTCCCTCCCTCTCTCACTGTACATTAATCCTCACCATCGAAACCATCTCCTGCATGCCGTACGTCTCCATGTTGCCGTTGCTGACAAAGATAAGATTGGTACCCTTTTATTTATTTTCATTTCATTTAGCTAGAGGGGAGAAGAGGGGCCAGGCTGGGAAAGAGGGAGGGGAAGGGTGGCAGGTGCCGTCGGGCGACGATGGGATGTGGTGGGGTGCGGGCGCAGGAGTCGGGAGAAAGGTAGATCGTAGGGGGCATGGGGTGCAAGCGCGGGGGCCGGGGGCTAGGGGAGCACAGGGGCCGGGGGCTGGTGAGGACCTCCATCCGTTGGAGTTACGACAGCTCCGACACTGCAAATGGAAAAGGTCTGAGGGCACCAAAGAAGAGGAAAAGGGGAGTTTTCTATTTCCATCAAATAGGAAAGGGAGAAGGTTTTTTTTTTTATTTTCCTTTTCTTTTTTGTGTTGGGTCTGTGCAGTTGCCTTCGCGAGAAGCAATGGGTCATAGGGAAAGGCCAAGACAGGGAGGAAGTTTTAGACCGATGGGAGGTGGCAGAGACTGAAGGGATGCGATAGGGAGGAGAGCGGGGTGGGGAGGAGCCAAGGAGGCTGGAGTCTATGAGGGTCTAGAAAGCTTCCAGAGGGTTCAGGAGAGAATGTGAGAAAGAAAAAGAAAAGAAAAGTTTGAAGAGCCTAGGACCCCTGGTATGATCCCGATCGAGTCAAGTACTTGGATCCCTTCTCTAGCGAGTCTCCATCCTACCTCACTGATGAATTCTACCTTACGAATGGTTTTCGACCATCGTCTAGAGAGGCAGCGGTGATTCGGGCAAGAGGCAGTGACCTGTGGCTTTCCTCCTTTTCTTCAAACAAGAACCAACAAAAGTAATACACACTATGTAAAGGCACCAAATCCAATTTATTCTAATGCAGTAAACACTTTAGAGACCTTAATGCAGTGTCAAACAATTTAACAATTCACTGCACCAATCAATCTTGATGTCATGTATTATTGAATATATTGATGTAGTGGTTGTTGATAACCTTTAATTTTTTGATGTCATTGGTTTCTACCACTTTGTTTTATAAACCATATCTTGTTACTTGATATCTGATTTCATTATCAATATCTGATTTCACTACACAACCATATCTTTTGTGATGAATTTATATTTTATAATTACATGTTGATTTAACTAATTAATTAGGTATTTATTTTTAAAAAATTTACATTGCATAGAACCATAGATCCATCTTTTGATTAATATATACATTCTATGACATCTGTATATTTATATATTTTTATATGGATAGGAGAATTATATACATTGATCAATTGATTAGTTTAAGAATTATAATTAATTCTATAAATAATTATAGTAATCAAACAATATGTTGAGGATTTGATAAAAATTTCGGATAGTATTTTTCTTTAGTTCTCCTCACACATCTTCAGCTGTATAGGGAGAACTAAAGAGAAATACTATCGAAATTTCTTTCAGCTCCTATTGTATATCATTTAATTACTGTAATTGACCTATATAATTAATATAATTTTTAAATAGAATAGGACCTAACTTTACTTATTAATTGGTGATAGGATGAATTTATTATGTAAGTCATTTTAAATGATAAAATAATTAGATAGTAATTACCTTGTATTAATTTGTATATGCAGAATCTGTGGATAGTGTGCCATAGATCCTAAGCCCTAAAATCTTAAATCTTAAATCCTAAAGTCCTAAAACTTTAAACCGTAAATCCTAAGCTCTAAATTAATTATGAACCCTAAACCCTAAACTAATCCTAAACCCTAAACTCTAAATTAACCCTAAACCCTAAATTGAGTTTGCGCTACAAGAATATAGACTTTTTGCAATAGAATTATTTGCCATAAAAATATTTTCATCACAAATACCAAAAAAATGATGAATCTATGTGGGAAAAAAATTATTTATTTTTGTTGATTTTTATTATATTTTTTCATGCTTTTTCTCTACTTTCTCTATTTTGAGAAGTCTCAATCTAAGCTTCCATATTCGGTAGCTCCAACCCTCCACCCACTTGAGACTCCATAAAAAAAGATAGAGAAAAAATAGGAGGAAAATAGAGGAAAAATAGGGGTCAGGAGCTAGGTTGGATCGGGTCAAGATCTAGGTCGAATCGAGATCCAGCTCGGGGTCTGAGTCGGGATCCGGTTTGGGATCAGGGTCGCGATCCGATTTGAATGAATGCCAGGGATATTTTCTTTATTGTTAATGATTTTCTTTATTATTAGATGGATATCAACAAAAGTTAGATGAATACTAGAGATATTTTCTTATCTGAATATCGAAAAGATATTCAAAATTTTAATGAGTTTGTATGGTGTAAGGCTGATAGTACCAGTAGGATAAAAAATTTATATAAGAGATGTCTCAATATGGTATATCATCACATATCATTTGTTGATGTGCATATGCTATATTATCATATGGACAAGTATACTCGTTGGATTTGGAATGGGAAGGATGATTCGAAAGAAGTTATGCATGACGATGACGATATTGAAGATAATAAGATACTACAGAACCTATCGAATATGATGGTATAGACTCATTATTAGATGATTTATATCAGGATGTTCACTCAAATATACCCATGAGTACTAGTGCATCTGAAGACAGTTCTGATCATGAATACAATATTAATGAGATAGAAGGGACTTCTGAATAGTATGCAAAGCTTGTAAGGGATGCATGAGAGCCACTCTATCCAAATTATATAAAGTTCTCTAAATTAGAGTTTTTGATCAAATTACTTCATATTAAAATCATGAATCGATGGAGTCAGAAATTATTTGATCAAAATTTGACATTGATTAAAGTAGCTTTTTTCGATGAAGAGACTTTTGAAATTATATTCTAAAGCAAAAACATACATGCGGGAATTGAAACTTGGGTATATTCCTATGCATGCCTGCAAAAATAACTAATATTATTTTATAAAGAGAATGAACAAGCAAGTGAATGTTAGAAATGCGATGAGCTTAGGTACAAAATCAATAATAGGAAGGAAAAGAAGATACCTCATAAAATTTTGAGATATTTTTCATTAATTTTAAGACTTCAAAGGTTATATATATCTACAAAGATAGTTGAAAAAATGAGATGGTATCAAGAGCAGTGAGTTTCGAAGGAGAACATACCTAGCCATCCGACCAACTCTGTAGTATAGAAAGACTTCGATGCAAAGCATCCACACTTTATGAATAGCCCACGCAATATTCGGTTTGGTCTAGCAACAGATGGATTTAAGTCCTTTGATATTTTGAGTACTTTCTACAGTATGTGGCCTGTGATACTAGTACCATATAATGTATCATCTTGAAAATATATGAAGAACCATTTATTTTTATGTCACTGTTGATTTTGGATCCGAAAGTATCAAGTAATAAAATTGATGTATATCTACGATTCTTAATCGATGATCTGAAGAAGCTATGGGAAAATAGAGTACAAACATATGATTCACAGTTGAAAAAATTTTAAGTTGCATGTTTGATTTTATGGATCATAAATAATTTTTTTGCATATGAAATTTATCTGGATGGAGTACCAAAGGATATCTAGCATGTCCAATATGCAACAGGGATACGTCCTCCTTACACTTAAAGCATGGAAGAAAAATTCACTTCATGGATCATCGATGGTTTCTACCTGCTAATCACTCTTAGAGGATCCGTTATATCAATACTTTGATGGTAAGTCTGACCGACATCCACTACTTAAGAAGTTAGGTGGAGCAGAAGTTTTAGAATAATTTAAAGCCATTGAAATTATGAAATTTAGGAAAACATCGGATATTCGCAAGCAGAAACATACTAAAGCTTAGCTGAATTGGATGAAACAAAACATATTTTTTGAACTACCATACTGAAAGTAGCTACCACTTCGTCATAACTTAAATATAATATACATTGAGGAGAATATTTGTGATAATATCATCGGTACAGTGTTGAACATCATAGAAAAAATAAAAGATAATTCAAAAGTTCACCTTAATTTGTAAGAAATAAAAATCCGATCGGAGTTCCATTTAATTCGCTGAGGTGATAAATTTTTTATACCACCTGCATGTTATTTACTATTTGGTGAGAAGAAGAAGAGTTTCTGTGCATGGTTCAAAATCATAAAGTTTTTTGATACTTATGCTTCAAATGTATTACAGTGTGTTGGCAATAATGACGGCAATATCTCTAGCATAAAAAGTTATGACTTCCATGTGATGATCTAGCACTTGCTTCTTGTGGTCATGCATGGCTATCTGAGTGGTGATGTTCAAGCTGTATTAATTGAGTTGAAAGTGTTCTTTCGAGAATTATGTTATCAAAAATTGAAGATTTACTTACTTGAGAAGTTTGAGAAGAATATCGTGCTCATTATTTGTAAGTTAGAAAAAAAAATTTCACCATCATTTTTTGATGTTATGATGCATCTAACTGTTCATCTTCCAAAGAAAGCTCTATTGATCGGACCGATATATTATTGGTAAATGTATCCTATTGAAAGATAAAGAAATCATATTTTCTTTATCATATCAGTTATAAAATATAAACATATTAGTTAAATTTAAATTTATTTTTATTTATAAAATTTTATGTACTCTAAAAAAATATGTGCGTAATAAGGCATGACCTGAAGGGCCTATAGTGAAAGCATACATAGTTACGGAGTACGTCATATTCTGCTCGATGTATCTTGATGATATCAAAATAAGATTCAATCATGCAGATCATAATACAGATCATGAATAGGATGATGATGAACCGACACTATCTATATTCAAATAAACAGCTCGACCTATGGGTGGAAGGAGATATAAGTTTATGGACATGAATATGCTATCCAAGGAATACTTTTATATTTTAAATAATTATGAAAAAAATTGAAGATTTTATTAAGTACCATCTTAGTATATTTTTTAGTATTCTAACTAATTATTTCATATCAATATAAAATTAAAAATCATGACTTGTTGCAGTGAGCATAAGAGTATACTATCCAGAGAGAATAATACAGATATTGATGATCGACATAGAAGGAAATTATAAAATGATTTGGAGGTCGGATAAGTTTCACTAGTATTATGTTATATTTTAATAATTATAAAATTAATTATTTGAATCAATATAATTTTTATGTTATGTTGTAGATGAAATCTAGGTATTTCAATAAAGAAGAGGATGCGATCGATGAGTTGAATGATTTAGCATGTGACCCCAATTAAAAGGTTAACCACTATGCATTCTATATTATTAGAGGAATGAGATTTCATATAAAAGAGCTTGAGATGCAAAGATAGATCCAGAATTGTAAAATTGCTATGATAGGATATAAAGGAGAAAAGGAGATTGAATATCTTGGTGTATTGATAGATATCATAGAACTGAAGTATGGGTCCAATAATTCGATATTTTTGTTTCAGTGTGAATGGTAAGATATTAGCAATGAGAAGATAGATATTCATATCGATTCATACTTTATTAGTATAAATTTTATACAAACATGATACCAGAATGAGTCATCTATATTAGCAAATCAAGAAAATAAGTAATATATTCGAAGAATCCGAAGTATTGAAGTGATTGGATGTCATACAAAGAATAATATCTAAAGACATATATGACATACCAACCTGACTAGAGATGGATGAAAATTTAGATCTATATGAAGAGGAAGCCTTTCAAGAGAAAGAACAACCATTGATTGAGCTCCTTGTTGATGAAGAACTTGTAACAACTCCTTTGAATAGGACTGATCTACCATCCAACGAAGTTGAAGTTGATTTTGTATTTAATCTTGATCATTCAGAAGGCGACAATCAGTTCATAAATGATGATGAGATAGAAGATGATATATTAATCGATTATTGTGATTCGAAGGAGAACCTACAAATCGAGGAGGATATGAATATTAATGAGTAGATCTATATTCTTTGTTGAATCTTTTTTACATTAATGGTATGCAATACAATTCTATTCATTAGCATTTATATATTTTTTGCTATTATTATTTATTATTATATTAATTTATATATCAAGTTAGTTACATGTATGATTTAAGCATTGCAGGTATGGCACTAAGAGGGAGACGACCATATTCGAATTTTCAGCCTATCCCTGAGGATGAGCCTTCCCCCATTTTCACTGCCACACCATCGGAGCTGCCAGAGGGTGCTGCAGAGGTGGATCTAAGTGGTATTTTAATATTTTTTATATAATAAAATTTAATTTTAATTAAGTAAATATATATATTCAATCAAGTCTCATACTTTTAAATTGAATATATATATATCTGATCAATTCTTTCTTACATTGTTTGACTTTGTACGTGACTCCATAAGTTTGAACACTAAGCTAGTAGTATAGGAACCACATCCTATACTAATCAAATTGACCATCTAGTAATGATATCCGACATCCGAATAGGTCGAATATTTATAAAATAATATTTAAGAATCTTGATATATGATTACTGCATAATTCATTCTTTTGACCTCAATGCTCAAGGTGACCTAAGATTTAACTATCAATCTTGAAATAGTCATCCACATTATATTTTAATCTTTTTCAAATCCTGTGACAGATCACGAGGATTATCCTGATCAAGATTTTACTGAATTGATATACAGTGATGCATTAACTCCTGTAATCCAGAGAGATCAATCCCATCTTAACTCATATATCGATTTTTCAAGTACTTGACTGTACCTAATAGTCTTCTTTCTTGTATTAAAAATATAGGTAGTCTCGTACTAAAGTACAGTGAATTGTTTGTAAGTCATCGTGGTAATCTTAGGTCAGAGGGACACTTATACCTATATGCTTTGCGAGCTACTCTTGACAGCAGAGTGCTCCACAGGTGAGTTACTGTTCAATGATGATATACTCTTACATCTCACCTATATGCCATATCATTATCTCCATACTCTTTGGTTAGGAGGATAACTAATCCATATAGCACACAATGATCTATACTCGATAAATATTATTATCCTTATTAATAACATATCATTTGGTCATGAACATATTTAAGAACTATTCAATAAATCCTTCTTTATCGATTATATTATAGTTCTAAAGATTTTATTATGAAACAAGAGTTTAAAGAAAGATGCACTTTTATGATGAACTTATCAAAAATAATTTTTATTTATTCATAATTTATATATATATTACAAAGAGCTCAATCATCTATAGATAGACAATTGATTTTAGGACATATTTTCCAACAACTTTCACTTGAACTAAAATCATTCAGGACAGTATCTAACACCCATCTTTCACTTATGATCATTGAACTCTTTAGTTTTGAGAACTTTAGTAAAGGGATCGACTAGATTTTTTTTTCTATCAATCTTTAATAGCTTGATGTCATCTCGATCGATGATCTCATGGATTAGGTGATAGCGATATAGAATATATTTGATCTTCTGATGAGATTTGAGTTCTTTGACTTGAGCGATGGCACCAGTACTATTATAATACAGTAAATTTGGACCTTTAACTGAAGGAACCACTCCAAGTTTGCAGATGAACTTTTTCAATCAAACAGCTTTCTTTGCAGTATCGGATACGGTAATATATTCCACTTTGCATACTAAATCAGCTACCATATGTTACTTGAAACTCTTCCAGCAGATCGTTCCATCAAATAAAGTAAAAATGTATCCAGACATACTTTTGCTGTCTCATGATCAGACTAAAAATTAGAATCAGTATATCTCATAAATTTAAAGTCTGTATCTCCATAGATTAACTATTGATCTTTGGTATTTCTTAAATACTTAAGGATTATCTTCACAACTTTCTAATGGTTCTCTTCCAGATCAGACTGATATCTGCTCACTATTCCTATTGAGTAGGCTACATACGGCCTCATATATATCATAGCATATGTTATAGATCCCTCTGTCGAGGTATATGGGATTCTACTCATACACTCTCTTTTGAAGAGTTGTTGGACAATCCTTCTTAGAGAGAGTAATTCCTTAGGCAATCAATATATAGCCTTTCTTAAAATTTTTCGTGTTGAATCATTTCAGTACGGTATCGATGTATGTGGTTTGGGACAATTCAAGCAACCTTTTAGATCTATCCCTATAGATCTTCATCGCTAGAATGTAGGATGCTTCTCTTAAATTTTTCATAAAAAATTATGATAATAGCCACGACTTTACACTTTATAAAGCAAGGATGTCATTTTCTATTAAAAGTACATCATTTGCATACAATACAAGAAAGATGATTATAAAATTTTTAGTCCATTTATAGATGCAGGGCTCCTCTCCGTTCTTAATGAAGCCATACGTTTTGATCGTCTTATCAAAATACATGTTCTAACTTTAAAAAGCTTGCTTCAGTCCATAAATGGATCTGTTTAGCTTGCATACTTTAGATTTGTCTATGGATGTGAACCCTTCATATTGTATCATATACACCTCTTCTTCCAACTCTCTATTAAGAAAAGTGATTTTGATATTTATTTACTAGATCTCATAATCTAAGTGTACCGCTATAGCAAGCATAATTCGAATGGACATGAGCATTGTCATATGAGAGAATGTCTAATCATAGTTAGTACCATAATGTTGATGATATCCTTTAGTAACTAGATAGACTTTATAGGTCTTTACCTTTCCATCCACTCCTCTTTTCTTTTTGAAGATTTATTTTTATCTTATGGGTTTAATCCCTTTGGATGGATCAACAAGTATCCATATATCGTTGACTCCATGGACTCTATTTTAGATTTTATAATTTTTAGCCATTTTTCAGAATCGAACCTCTGTATGGCATCTATATAAGTGATCGGATCCTCGTCGTTCTTATCTACTTCGATAGGATCATCATGTCAGATCAAGAAATCATAGTATCTATCCAGTTGATGTGGTACTGTATCAGATCTTCTCAATTGCACCTTTGTGATAGGCTCCGAATTTGATTCTCCAATCAAATTTAATTCTGTATTCTCACTCCAAGGTGTCTAATTTTTTACCTCACGAACTTTACCAAGTTCAATCTTAATGGCATCAGTTCTTTTTCTAAGGAACTCTCTTTCTAAAAAGACTATCCTATTACTAATAGACACCTTTTGTTCTTCAGTGAGATAGAAATAGTATCTTTTTATTTTCTTTGGGCATCTTATAAATAAATACTTATCGGATCTTAATCCAAGCTTGTCGATTTGTAAACATTTGACATAAGCCGAACAACCCCAAATCCTAAGATGAGAGAGTGTTGGCCTATGTTTGGTCTATATCTCATATAGAGTTTTAGTGATCGATTTACTTGAAACGTTGTTCAGAATATAGCATGCAGTTTCTAGAGTGTATCCCCAAAAGAAGATTGGCAGAGTCATGGATTTCATCATAGATCAAACCATATCTAACAGTGTTCGATTCTTCCTTTCTGACATCCCATTATGCTGCGGTATTCTAGAAGGGATCCATTGTGAGAGAATCCTATTTTCTTCTAGATATATTAGAAACTCTTTGAAAAGGTATTCACCTCTTCGATTTGATCGAAGAGTTTTAATATTCTTTTCAATTTATTTTTCTACTTCATTATAAAATTATTTGAATATTTTAAATGATTCAGATTTATGCTTCATAAGATAAACATATCCATATCTAGATAAGTTGTTAGTAAAAGTAATGAAGTAATTATATCCATCTCTGGCACTTGTACTCATGGATCCACATACATCATTATGTACTAGATTTAGAATATCAGCGGCTCGATTATTTTTTTTTTAAAAGATGACTTTGTCATCTTATCAAGAAGATAAGATTCATAGGTCGGTAATGATTCGCAATCATCAATTTTGAAGATTTCTTTTTTAGTTAATCTGTCCATCTTATTCTTGTTCTCATGACCTAGCCGATAATGCCAAAGATAAGCATCATTTATATTATCTACTTTAGAATATTTAATAGATGTTTACATTACACTTACAGGCTATGATAGAAGGTATATGTCATATTTTAATTATCCATGTATAATTGTAGTATCATTCATAATGATATCATAAAAATTATCTTTTATTAAAAAGTTAAAATTAATTTTAGCCAAAAGGTCTATAGAGATGACATTCATCAAAAAAAGAAGGACAATAATGATAATCATCTAATATGATAATTCTAGACTCAAAAATAAGCTAAATAATTTTTAGGACTAGAACTGAAACAAGGCTTCCATCTCCAACGTTCAAGAACTGTTTGTCGTCTCTGAATTTTCTACTGACCTAAAGTCCCAGTAATAAATTATAAATGTTAATTGAACTTTCAATATCCAATATCCAAGTAGTAGTATCATATATAGAAAAATTACAAGGAGTTATTATATAAGTATCTTATCCAGTAACAGATTGCTACTTTCTTTTGTTCGGCTTGTTGGAGTCGAGAGAAGCTATATACTGAGGACAATTGCTTTTTCAATATCCTAGCTTTTTGTAGAAGAAGTACTTTTTCTGGCTCTTGTCAACTTTTGACTTCTTATTCTGACTGAGCTTTGGAGCCCTAGTATGCTGCACCTTCTTCTTGTTCTTCTTCTTTTCTTTTTAAAAGGGACGGTGCCTATAAGTAGAACCATCTGTCATATTCATCGGCTCCTTTTGATGCTGGTTATCCTTCTCAAAGGTATGTAATAATCCTAGCAAGCCATGATAGTTTACTACAGGCTTAGTCATTCTGTAACGATGAAGAAAGGATAGGTAGGAGTTGGATAAAGAATTCAGGATCGTATCCTTTCCTAACTGCTCATGCAAGAAAAATTTGAGTTTACTCAGACGCTCAATTTGCTCAATCATATACAATATATGATCAATGACTAACACTCTTTCTCTCATCCATGCGTTAAAGACAGCACAAGATATTTTGCACCTCTTAACGTCATCAGGAGTGTCAAAAGACTCATTCAATATTTGAAAGATATCCTCTGATAGAGCATCCTCAAACTTGCGATTGAACTTGTCATTCATAGCTACCCTCATAATGCAATGCACAGTGACTTGATCATTGAGTCACTTCTGGTAAATATCTCTGATTGCACCACTAGCGTTCGGAGCAGGCTCCTTAGGTGCTAGATTTATAAGTATATACAAGATCTTCTTGTACTTCAAAATAATCTTGAGCTTTCGATATTAACTATGATCTGATGAGCTTGTCGTTGTCCAACAACAAGCAGAACGATAAAGTATTAGCTATTGTTGAAAGAAAAAATAAGACTATATTAGTATATGAACTATTCAGTCTTAAAGATTTGGACTTTAGTCTAAAGATTCTTCTATTATTTTATATGAATTGATAGTCTTTACCTTCAATTCAAATAATTATATTACTCTCTTAACAGGTACTAGAATCCACATAAACTACACATAAGCTCGAGTATGGCTTTGCCAACGTATGTGCACTATGGATAGATTCTTAATCAATTATTTTTTTAAATAATTTTTAGTAATAATTTTATCCCAGACACCTCTTCAGCAAGCGTATGGTGCTTCTACTGAAAGTTTTAGTTATGTCCAACCATTAACATGAACATACTCAATGAATCTAATCAATGAATGATCAGGTCTGAGTAGGTTCTGGTCAACCCAACCATTCATCAGATAGTACAGCAGAGTCATCATATAATGAATGATAATTTCAATATCCAGATAAGTACCAGGAATAAGATGTCTCCAATGCTAATCTAAAATATAGGACCCTTTACCATCCACCTTAATATGAGGCTATGAAGCAGTTATCCCCATAACTATTTTATTTTAAAGATTTAATAATTTAAAAGATTTAATTAATTAGTTTAAGAATAAAGAGAAGAGGTTAACTAGCATTTCTATGATCCTTCCACTGGCTTTACCAAGTCATCAAAGAGGATTAGAAACAAGCTGGCTCAAGAATATCTAAATCAGTCACACTGATTAATCTTAATGGCATAGATTAACTCAAATCATTCTGTGATCTAATCTTAACATAATCTATCTAATTGGCCAGATAAGTGAGATCGATGGAAGGATAGTCAATGCTTGCCTTAGACACCATATAGGTCAGATAAGCATGCCCCCAATTAAAAACTACTAATCATACTTTCAAACTTATCTTAGACATCAATTGATCGACTAATTTCTATTTGATCAACCAAAAAACTCAGGCTCAACCACTGAGTTACAATCAGGTCTATTTGGTATGGTCAAAAATATGGACTTGATCAAGCTACAACTTTTGAGGTTGATCGTTGAAAAATTTTGGCCTAATCTAATTCAACTATTGATTAGATTTAATTAATTTCTCTATTTGGTCCATATTTATTACTAATCCTATGTCTAACCCAGTTAGATGACTTGATTCAAGCTAACTCGTAGCTCCTTGATTTATAAAGTGTCTTAAGATCTTCAATTCTCAAATCTAGATATTTTGATAATCATATCTTAATATATAATTAAGCATATGAAATTCTATATTGAAAGTATTTCAATTTGTAAAATTATTTTATAAAAATTTTCATGCAAAACCTTACATCATATGTTATTATTTCAGATTAGAAAACTAATTTTCAGATATGAGTATTTTGCATAAATCAGTAAAAAATAAATCATAAATCCTTTTAGATATAATCTAAACTTAATTTATGATTAAAAGAGTTCTAAGGTTTCTTTTCGTCACTCTTCTTCATGAGATACAATCACATCAGCACCCCTACATGTCATAAGAGAATCCGTCAATTGGGCAAGAGAAAAACTTTAATCTCTACTTCTTTTTATGACCAAATGACTATGGTAATCAGCTCAATTCGAATACTTTGCTACTAAGAAAAAAGTCTATACCACATATTATATATATAAAGAAAAATTTTGGTTCATATCATATCCATAACATGATAGCATGCAGAATTTTTATATAATCTAATTAGATTGTTACTACTACATAAAATTTTCAGATCTGAACCTTAATCACATCATCATATGAATCATTAATTTTATATCTAAAAAAATAAAAAAAATTATTTAAAATATATGTATGATCACATAGAAAAATTTTGGCATGAGATATGATCAAACATACACAGTTATATTGCTGAAATCAGATCTGAAACTCTGTCAAACAGATTTAGATTGGAGCCTGATTGAAGCATTAATTTTACAATTGAAATACATCACAAAAAATCTATCAAAATAGATTTAAATCTGTGCATAATCAGATTTTAAATCAGCATAAGAACTACATTAAAAAATTTGCTAAAATAGATTTTTAACAGGCCAGATTCAGGGGTCGGTTTTGATTTGATAATCTGATCAAAATCAGATCACAAATATATTGGAGATATCAAACCAAAATATATTTTAATGATATCAAAATTTTTGGTTCAAAATCAAATAAAAAAAAATTAAAAAAATTTAGAAATAAAACTATGCAATCATGACATACAGCCTGGCTTTGATATCAGTTGAAGAAAAAATTATCCGATCGCATTGGATGCCAGGAAGAAAGTTGAATAGATTAGTAATTTAAATTTTTATAATGTTTATGAAATTTTATCTTGATTCACAGCAGAAAGAAGATCAAGGTTGAAGAAGTTTCTCAATTGATTTACTTCATAAGATTCGGATGTGCAGATCCTCTACTTTATATGCACGTCAAGCAACGTAGGACAGAGAGATGAAGAACTCTTCAAGAAGAAGAAAGAGGAGACCCTGAAGATCAAATCTTAAGGCTAGGAAGGAGCCCACACACCACACCACCAATGAAAAGGGAGGATGCCAAGAGGAGAGAGACGCTCAGGGGTGCACGCCAAGAAAGAGGGGATGCTTAAGGGGAGATCTCACGCCTAGACTCAAGCTTTGATTGATTTTTCTCTTTTCTACACCCCTCTTTAAATAGACAAGAGATTCTAGATCAATTCAAAAACCTTCATGTGTTAGGAATAGGACTTTCCATATTTGAATCAAATCTAAACTTTCTAACACACAAGGATTCCCAAACAAAGTAGGAGAGGTACCAACTTGTGCCTTTCTTTTCATGCCGCATGCCTCAGGGGACCCTCCTCCATATGGTGAGAGAATATTTGAAAAACATGACTAAGTAGATCAAATCAGATTTGGATTCAATTCAAATCTAATTCGAATTCGATTCGAATCAAATTCGAAAAGGCTGCTGATCCTAATCCAATTAAGATTCTTGTCCTAGTCCAATTTGGTTAATTAAACCTAATGAGCTTTAATAAAATTATATCTAATTAATTTAGATCTGATCTAAAGTAATTAGGACTTGAATCCAATCTCTCATAATTGCTTGAAATATTGATTTGATCAATTTCATCTCTAGAATTAAACCTGTGCCTCATGTGCAGTGCTAGCTGCAAATAGTCAATATATAATTTCATATGACACATAATTTAATTCTCAATTAAATAAATCTATGTGTTCAATCAAGTCTCATACTTTCAAATTGAACATATAAACATCCGATCGATTCTTTCTTATATTATTTGACTTTGTACGTCACTCCATAAGTTTGAACATTAAGTCAATAGCATAGGAACCACTTCCTATACTAGTCAAAGTGACCATCTAGCAATGATACTTGATGTCTGGATAGATCGAATTTTTGTAAAGCAACATTCAAAAATCTCGATATATAGTTATCGCATAATTAATCCCTTTGATTCTAATGCTTAAGGTAATCTAGGATTTAACTATCAACTCTGAAATAGTCATCTATATTGTATTTCAATCTTTTTCAAATTTTATGATAGATTATAATGATTATCCTAATCAAGATTTTACTAGATTGAGATATAGCGATGTATTAACTCCTATAATCCAGAGAGGTTAATCCCATCTTAACTCATACACTGACTTTACAAATACTTGACTGTATCTAGCGACCTTCCATCACTGTATTAGAAATACAGATTGTCTGACACCAAAGTATAATAAGTTGTTTGCAAGTCACCATGATGATCTCAGATCGGAAGGACACTTATGTCCATATCCTTCACGAGCTGCTCTTAACAATAAAGTGCTCTATAGGTGCGTCACTATTTAGTGACGATATACTCCTACATCTTATTTGTATGCCATACCAATGTCTTCACGTTCTTTGGTTAGAAGGACAACCGACCCATATGGCACACAATGATCTATACTCGATAAATATTATTATTTTTAGTAATAACATATCATTTAGTCATAAATATGTTTAAGAACTATTTAATAAATCTTTTTTTATCGATTATATTATAGTTTTAAGGACTTCATTATAACACAAAAGTTTAAAGGAAGATGCACTTTTATGATGAATTTGTCAAAAATAACTTTTATGCATTAATAATTTATATATATATTACAAAGAGCTCAATCGTTTATAGGTAGATAATTGACTTTAGGATATATTTTTCAATACTGCAGTGAGTCAAGAAGGCCCCTACCACCTTATGCTCTAGAATCACCACCTACGGTTCCTAGCCTCTCACCACCAATCCCCCCTCTCCCACCCTCTCCTCCCACCTCTCCAGCATCCACTCTTCCATCTTGGTGGCATCCTCATTGGTTCCTCTCACTGCCCAAAGGAATGCCTTTCTCAAAGCCTCCAGCCATGCTGCCATCTCCCAGAGCTGCTCCATCGTGAAGTGGCACCACCTCCTGAAGTAATTAATGAACACCACCAAACCCTCTTCCTTGGTGTCCAACCACTTGAGGCACCAGCTCCTGCCCTCCACCCCCATCCCCCCACCACCCCGCTCTACGACGCCCTCTCTGTGGGATAGTGCGACGGTATTAGCGGCGCAAACTATCATTGCTAATAATTTTTTAAATTTTATTTAAAATAATTATTAATGATGGCAATAGTGATGCAGTCACCATCACTAATAGTTTTTTAACAATTTGATTAAAAAAATTAAAATTGTTAGCGATGGAACTTTGTCGCTAATACCGTGCTAATTATCTTTATTCACAACGGTAGATTTACAATCGCTAATAATGATAATTAGTGATGAAATTTTTTTATCAAATTTTTAATGACGGTAATATTATTAGCGACAACAAACAAACTATTAGCGATGGCAATAAGCCGTCGCTAATAGTTTTTTTACTTGCAGTGGAGGATGACATGCTTAGCGGGAGTGAAGAATCTTGACACATTATCTTTGAGAAAATATAGAAAATAAATCTGTACCTAAGAAACAGACTGAAGTAATAATTTCTATAATTTTTCTTTGAGATAACATTCAAAAAGATCACCACTTCATCAAGTTGTATCTCATAAAGTTTCTATTGCCGAAGATGCAACTATCTAACTACCACCACAAATGGATCAAGGGATAACTATCTGGAGATCTACTAGAATAAAAAAATCTACCATATCTCTAGATTATGTAGTATACTGACTAATATAAGTAAAGGATATAACCTAGAGACAGTCTTACAAGCCATGAAAGATGAGGATTCTTTGCAATGGTTGGATGCCATAAAAAGAAGAGTTAGCCTCTATAGATAACAATCATGTCTGAGAATAAGTTAATCTACCTGAAGAGCGCGATCAATAGGTTGCACAAGAATTTATATGACCAAAAGAAATCCTAATAGAAAGGTCAAATGGTATAAAATCAGACTTATGTCAAAAGAGCTCACATAAAAGAAAAGTATTGACTTTAAAAGGACCTATTCTTCTTTTAGGATTGTCATGGTCTTAATAATTTATTTTTGTTTTAGGACTGCATCAGATGGATGTGAGAACAGTTTGTCTTAATGATGATCTAGAGGAAGAGGTCTATATAAAAGAAAATAAGATTCATAATCTATATATCTATTTTTGGGAGTTTAATCTATGTTCGTATTTGTATGCATCCAGACATTGCTTTTGTTATATCAATTCTAGACATTATCAACGTGATCGAAAAATAGAGCATTGAAAAGTTACAAATAAAGTCATGCATTACTTATAAGATAAAAAATTTATATGCTCACATACAGTCAGTCTGATCATCATGAAGTAATAGGCTATTAGAATTCAGACTTTATTGAATACATCAATAATAGGAAGTCTACCACCGATATATTTTTCTACTTATAAGAGGTGCTACATCATAGATGAATATAAAATAAGATTTTATTCACTACATTCACTATGGAAGCAGCATGTGTAGCCTATGAGACTTGCTTACAAGCTATATGATTACGAAATTTTATCATAAGACTTGGAGTTGTTGACTATATTAGTAGACAGATAAAGATATACTATGATAATAGTTTTTCAGTAAGATTCTTTTACGGTACGAAGAGTATAAGTATCAGCAAATATATTAGTATTAAATACTTAGGTCTTTGTGAGAGAATAAAGGATATAGTATATGTGGAATATATTAATACAGAGCTGATAATTGTAGATCCACTGACTAAAAGATATTACTGAAATTTTGAAAGAACATGTAAATCACATAGGATATAGCTCATTTTTTGATATATATTGGATATTATATATAAAGTCATCACATTGAGTTTTATAATAAAATTTAGTTTATTTTATTTTATACTGATCAGTTGTTTACTATATGATATAAAGATGACGAAGGAATGGACATAAAGTTTCATCTATTTATTAAGTAAAATTTTATATAAATAACTTGATTATGAGATATCGTTAGTGTTATGATGTATGAAAAATCATATATTACTTGATAACGTATTTATCATCATTAATCGTACCGTTGATTATTTTATAATAAGCATACAGTGTATATCTTGTAGAGCAATTAAGTTTTTTTTAATATGGATGCACATCAGTTTTTCAATTATTAGATCCAAAATAAAATTTTATTAAAAATTTTTGAATATTTGAAAATTAAAATGAAGATGATTATATTAGGTTGGACCAAGTGAGAGAATATTGAAATTTATCCGATTAAATCCATCCGGATATAGCTCACACTAATATGCTTCAAGATTTATTTTAATTGATTTAATTGACTAAAGATAAGCCCCAATAAACTAATAAGGATATATTTGATGGTTATTGTGATAAAATTAATCTTCGTGGAACCATGGTAGATAATATTAATTTTTTAATTGTATAAATAATCTGATGGATGAGACATAACCTCTACAAACTTGGTTTCCAACATATTCGAAAGCTTGTGAGATTCTTTCTGTTGATTATAATCGAAGTTGGGATTGAAAAACAAAGATACTACTTAATGATAGTAAAGAGCACATGCAGTTTGATTTTTTTATGATTGTATAAGATTTGGAAGATTGATGCAAAAAAAAAAAAAAAAAAAAAATCTACGATGACTTTATTTTTATATAAATTTTATTATTTCATAAAATTCTGATACCCACATCGTGGTACATGCGCTTGGTTGCGATCGAGATGTCCGTGGAAGTAAAAGGCGAGATCTTTGGGAACATTGGTTTTGTTCATAGGGAGAAGAGAAGAATACGGAGTGGGCCTCATGGAGGCGTAATCTTTTTTTTTTCGTCCAGCACCCCATGCGTCAACCATGGCTAGCATTTAATAGAAAGCACGTTGATGTAAAGGATTTTTAGGGTCTTTGTCCATATCGGACGAGAATGAGTCAACCCAATAGTTTCTCCTACCGCCCTTGCACCGCCTTCTTCCGGTCCTTCTTCTTCGCCACGAGCTCGTCGATCAGGCCGCAGAGATCACGGTGGGCCGACCCGCCCTCCACAACCGCTGCACTCGCCATCGCTGCGTACTCCTTGGCCCGCCTCCTCGCGCTCTCCCCGTCGGCGCCTGGCTCCATGAATCCGGACACCGCCCTCCCGATCGCCTCCCCAGGCACCACCACCTTCTCCTCCGCCAGCGTGCTCTGGAACCCGTCCCAGACCCTCTTCCCCACCCCCATCACCTCCACCACCAGACGCTCGTTGATGAACTGCTCGAAGACCAGCGGCCATGTCAGCATCGGCACACCGGCGGCCGCCGCCTCCAGCACGGAGTTCCATCCGCAATGGGTCAGGAAGGCCCCCACCGCCTTGTGCTCGAGAATCGCCACCTGCGGGGCCCAGCCTCTCACCACCAGTCCCCTCTCTCCCACCCTCTCCTCCCACCCCTCCGGCATCCACTCTTCCGTCTTGGCGGCATCCTCGGTGGTTCCCCTCACCGCCCAGAGGAACGCCTTTCCCGACGCCTCCAGCCCCACCGCCATCTCCCGGAGCTGCTCCGCCGTGAAGTGGCACCAGCTCCCGAAGCAAACGAACACCACCGAACCCTCTTCCTTGGTGTCCAGCCACCTGAGGCACTGGTTTTCGCCCTCCGCCCCCATCCCCCCGCCGCCCCGCTCCGCGGCGCCCTCCCCGTAGGACAGCGCGACGGGACCCACGAACCAAGCCCGCTTGCAGTCCACCTTCTGGAAGTGGTCGCAATACTCGGGCTCAAGCTCGTGGAAGGTGTTCACCACCACGCCGTAGCTTTCCATCTGCAACTCCTTCAACCGGTCCCACTGTTCCGTGAGGGGGTCCGGCGAGTGGAGGAACCCCGGCAGCTCCGACTTGGGTATCTTGATCGGTGGGCCCGGGAAGTCAGGGACCGCGATCGGTTCGCTTCCGTTCTCGGCTTCTTGAATCTTGTATCGAATCTTGTGAAGGTTGTTCATGGCTAAGGAGGGGAAGACGCCGATGGCGTGGAAGATGATACGGGGGATGCCGAGGTCGGCGGCGATGGTGGTGTTCCACCCGAAGTAGATGTCGACGATGACGGCGTCGGGGCGGTGATGGCGTAGGAGCTGGTCGTGGGTGTCTTGGACCAGGTCGATGGCCTCACCGACGCGCCAGGCCTCGGAAGGGGTTACGGTGGCGAAGTTTTCGACGCCCGGGGGCAGGCCGACGGAAGGGAATGGATAGAGGAGGAGGCGGACGGGGCGGCCGTCGGCGGCGGAGCGGTCGAGGGTGGGGCGGATGAGGGCAGCGTTGGCGGGGGTGAGGACCATGGTGGGCTCCACGCCAGGGCGAGCGGCAAAGAGGCGGGCGAGGTCGGTCATGGGGATAATGTGTCCCGAGGCGAAGAAGGGGATGAAGAAAACCCGGAGCTTGCTTGCTTCTTCCTCCGTAGCTGAAGCCATGATGGATTGAAGGAAGCAGATGGTCTGCAAGAGAGCGCCGTGGACCTTCTAATTGTTAGTTGTCTGTCGAACCTGTAATTTCCTATTAATCACGACAGCCGTGAGTCATGGGCACATAACTTATGCAATGCGCAGGACGGCTGTGAATCACTGACACATAGGATTTATATATTTTTTAAAATAAATTATATTTTTTTTCGAAGTATAAGTTAATTACAGATCTTCAATTAATATTTATAAAAATATACATTTAACTAATTTTTAGCACGCCTATGTGCATGACGCATGACCTCCTATTAATATCATTCTATCAAATAAATTAATAATTTTGTTAACATCATCATTATCTAATCTATTTGAGCCTTAAAATATTTTATATTTTTATTTAATAATTTTTATTTTTATATTTAAAATTTTTATATTTGATAAGAAGATTATGTCTATATTTTTGAAATATTGAATGGTTATGTAATTATTTCAAATCTCAAAAGGGATTAAGATAAATTTTTTTTTTTTATTTTGATTATGCTTGCTTTGTCGAAACATGATAAAATTTACCTTCTACTAACGTATCTTTTTGAACAATGTACTTTTTTTTAAATATAATAAATATCATAAAAATTGGTCATTTTAGTTGATATATGTTTGATATCAAAAAAACTTATAAATCAAAACATAGCTAGACTGAAAGAAATCTATTCAATTCACACAATATAAAATTGTTAGAGATTTTATTTGAATAAGAAAATAAGATATAATATAGAATATCACAATCAATTATTATTTTTAAATAAAAATATAATTAGTTACATATATATTTTCTTAAATCATTCATATTATTTACATAATTTGAAATAATATCTTCATTATCAACTGTGATAATATTTATCATATGACCATTTATTTATTTTCTTCATATATTTTTTTTCTTTGTACTTCTATCAGTGATAGTACTTTCCTTTTAATTGTCTTTGGCATACAAAAAATAAAGTGTTATCAAATATTACAATAAAACATATAAAAAATAATGATTCATAACTAACATATTGAGAAAAAATAACTCACATCAGACGTCCTTCATTTCTATTTCCTCTAAATTCTGCAAATCCATCGTTGAGAGATACTTTAAGAACAGTGCAGCTTTGCCATCCTTCGCTCAGATCATATTCATCAATATTAATTCAGAATTTATAGATTTTCTCTACAATCTTTCTAATCTCTAATGGAGCGCCAAAATCAATATCTTTTTATATTAAAAAATACACAACTTTATATTACCAACTAATTTATGCAACAAATAAAATATAAAATATAGGTTGCATATACATGCTTCATTCATAGTTGCTTGGCAAACTTGCCAATTGATTTATTAAGTAATCTTATATCATGATTTTGTAAGAAAATATCATTAAAAGGAAAATTATGGTGGAAGTGTAGATAATGATAAATCATTTTCCTACCCTCCAAATATATTATTTAAAAAATTCAAGCAAAAAAGGACAGCCTTTACAACTTTAAATTTATAGATATCCAGTTTGAGCTGTTCCTTATAAAGTAAATCTAAACCTGCATTTGCCGTACATGTCAAAATGTCAAAAAATGGAAAGATGGATGAGGGTGTTTGCATGCAAAAGGCAGAGCACAAGAGTGTGAACGTTAGCCATATTGCACCTCATTTTTCATTTCATGAGATCCAATACGCATGAAGACTCTCCAATCTTTTTTTTTTAAAAAATTAACTAATTCATTATCACTAATTCTCTTCAACTCCACTTGGAAGATAACATCCAATCTTGCAAGGGATTTTGATTTCTTTGATCCTCTTCTTCCATGACAAATCCCCTCTTTTATTACCATATCCATGCAATATTTAGCTATCATTTGCTATTTCTTCTTGATAATACAACAAAAAATCTTCTCAATCATCTATTCCATGATCCTAAATCATTTTACTAGAGTTAGAGGATCTTTGATGGCCCACATCTATCTATACTTTGACTGCAGGTGTGATTCATAGGTTCATGATTAAATAAATACTAGATGAGGGTTAGATTGATATGGATTCTATGGATTCGGCATCATTAAATGCTAGAAAGTATTGTTATCTACAAATAAATACTCGAAAGCATTGAGAAGCAAGTCACTGCATGAAAATGTATTAAAATATATAGTGGATGAAGTGTCCTTACATATGGCGAACGGATGCAATGCCTCCATTTAATATGTAAATATATAACAGCATATAATTTGCACGATGTATGGGACACTTTTTATTTAAAAAATATATCTATTTTTAAAATATTATTTTATTAATTATATAATTATTTAAAAATAATATATTTTATGAATATATAAAATATTTATTTTATCAATAAGTTTTTTTATTAAATTTAATAAAAAATAGATTTATATTTTACTTATATGAAAAGAATGATTCTAATATTTTAATACTTTTATTCTACAATCATCCAAGCATGGCACAGAATCTACAATATATATTTTAGGGTGAACGTATGTTAGTCCTGAAATTGATTTTGATGATGCCAAAAAGTTTGAGTATAAATTGGAATTACTAATAATATTTTTGAGAGTGATTATAGAGTTTTTTATAATGCTCAAAAATTGACATAATTTGAGAGAAAATTCTATTAAATTTTAGTGATTCCATGTTCCAAGTTAAAGATTTAAGTTTTGGAAGCAAAGAAACTAAATTTAGTATGAAAAGAATTTGATAAAAAAAAATTTAGTCTAAAAAAACTTTTTAATAATTTAAATATTAAGTTTGAGAAGATAAATCTAGTCTAGAATATGTTTGATAAAGAAAGCTACTTAAAATTAGAAAATATCAATTTTGGCATATATGGCATGCCTTTGAGTCAACCAAGAAAGAAGTTTCATCGATCTAGTCTCGGTTCATGAGAAAGATAGAAAAAGATAAAATTTAGATGATCTCCCTTAGCTAATTAAGTTTTTATATGAGCTAGTCAAAATAGGATCAAAATCAACTCATCTATCAGGATAGGTGACTAAGTCTCAGACTCTACATGAAGATAGCAGATTAAAAATTTTAGAAATTCTCCTGAGTACATCGATCATGAAAACAACATAGTTGATAAAGGCTGGAGCTTAGCTGACTCACAAGAATGGGATAGCTGACTCAGTCTCAGAGATAGAAAAATATAAAAAATAGTAAAAATTTATAAGTTCTCTAAGTCGATCTAAAAAATCAGTTAACTGATCAAAGTATGAAAGTTAGCCGACTAAGAAGATATTTGAACTGACCCAATCTTGATAGATAGAATAGATAAAAAGGAGAAAAATTTGTATCACTACAAGAAAATAAGATTTTTGCAACTGAATTATTTGCTACAAAAATATTTTCATCTCAAATATCTATATTTGTGATGAAAAAATATTTTCACTGTGAATAATATATTATTTATGATAAAAATTATTTTTTATCATAAATAATAGAGTATTTATGAGAAAAAAATAATTTCACCATAAATATAAATTATTTACGACTAAAAATTTTTATCCCAAATAATTGATGAAAAATTAAAAATTTAAAAAATAAATAAATGGTAAATTATTTGAGATAGAAATTTTTAGTCGCAAATAAGCTATATGTATGATGAAAATTTATTTTTCATCATAAATACTAAATTATTTTTGATGAAAATTTTTATCATAAATAAATGATGAAAAATTAAAAATTTTAAAAAAATAAATTACAGATTATTTATAATGAAAATATTTTATCATAAATAATTTTATTTGCAACAAAAAAATTTATTTTCATCATAAATACTAATTTATTTGTGATGAAAATTTTTTATCACAAATAATGATAAACAAATAAAAATTTAAAAAAATAAATGATAGATTATTTACAATGAAAATTTTTTTGTCGATTTTTGCCTGCTTCTCTTTCTCTGTTGACTTTTGCCCCTCTGTTGTATTAACATTCTTTTCAACCAGCTGCAAAGTCCGAACTTGTAACTCTCCAAACTTCTTCTTCCACTCATCTCATTCATCTCCTACCCTTTTTTTTTTTATTAACTCTCAAATTTTAAGAATTTTTGGACCGTCAGGCTTATTCAAAAAAAAAAATATCGATTCGAGCAAGGCAAAAGCCGAGGGGGATGAATCGTTGATGGATACAATATTTCCATCGCTAATACCTAATAGTTTGTAACAAAAAATTTGGATCAATTTAATCGGATTGATTCAGATTGGGTCACGGATCAATCTGGCTCATTTGCACTTCGAAGATCATGAGTATCGAATAGCGTGCATTATGTATTGCATCGAATGATGTGCATACCGCTTCGCATCGAACGATCTAAAAATTATTGAAATTTTTGTACTCTCTGCATCACATCGAAATTTTTGCCATCTCTATTTGCAATCATAATATAGATGGCATGCATCTATGCCTGTCCATCATGTGCCATGAGAGCCCGCACACACACGATGCATCAAATGGTGTGCACATGCTCCGCACATCGAGCAAAATTTATTTACGATGAAAAATTTATTTTTGGATAAAATTTATTTTTTAAAAAATAATTTTTAGATAATTTTTTTGTAGGATGTATTTGCTACATAAAAATATTTTTCATTGCTAATTTTTTGGTTAAATTTTTTTAAAGAGAAAAATTTTTAAGGAAAAAAATTTTTGTCGAAAATTATTAATGATGGAAAATACTGTTCATCGTAAATTAGTTTTTTATAAAATTTTTTTGGTTAAACTTTTTTAGATGAAAAAATTTTAGAAGAAATTTTTTTTAACAGAATAATTAGTGATGGAAAAATATTTTGCATCACTAATAATGCTTATTAGTGATAAAATTTATTTTTTATCGTAAATTAATTTTTTTATGAAATTTTATTTTGGTTAAATTTTTTTAGAGAAAAAATATTTGACAAAATTATTAGCGATGGAAATAGAATATTTATCGCTAATAATAGTTTTTAGTGACAGAAATAACCTTGCGTCGCTAAAAGTTTAATAAAAATTAGATTTTTTTGGTTACTTCTGTCTGCCTCTCTTGATTCCTGCGAAATCCTCCTCCCTTGCCGCAAAACCCCGGCCCTCCCCACCGCATGTGCTTTCCCTCTCTCTCCCCCTGAAGCCCCTCTCCCTTGGCTCTCTCCCTCTCTCGCTCCTTTCTCCCGTACATCAATCCTCACCGTCGAAACCATCTCCTCGCACCGTACGTCTCCATGCCACCGTTGCCAACAAAGGTAAGATCGATACCCTTTTATTTATTTTTATTTCATCTAGCTAGAGGGGAGGGGCTAGGGTGGGGAGGAGGGAGGGGGAGGGGTGGCAGGCACCACTGGGTGATGGTGGGGTGCGGTGGGGTGTGAGCACAGGAGCCAAGGGAAGGGTGGGTCACGGGCATGGGATGCGAGCGTGGGGGCTGGGGTCGGGGGAGTGCGGGGATGCAATGTCGGTGAGGACCTCCATCCATAGGAATCACAGCCGCTCGGCAATGCAGATGGAAAAGGTTGAGGGCGTCGGAGAAGAGAAGGAGGGTTTTCAGCTTCCACCACACAGGGGAGGGAGAAGGGGGTTTGGTTTTTTTTATTTTTATTTTTTTTTCTTTCTTCTATGATGGGTCCACACGGTTGCCTCTGCAACAAGCCACGCATCACAGGAAAGGCCAATGCAGGGAGAAGTTTTAGAATGGTAGGAGGTGGCGAAGATCGATGGGATGCAGCGAGGAGGAGAGTAGGGTGGGGAGGAGCCGAGGAGGCTGGCGTCTATGAGGGTTTGAGAAGCTTCTAGAGGGTTCAGGAGAGAATACGAGAAAGGAAAAGAAAAGGAAAGTTTAGAGAGCCCAGGACCCCTCGTATGGCCCCAATTGGATCAAGTACTTGGGTTCCTACTTTGGCGAGTCCCCATCCTACATCACCGATGAATTTCCCTTGTAAATGTTTTAGGCACCATCCAGAGAGGCAGCGGTGATTCAGGCAAGAGGCGGTGACCCAGCTTTCCTCTTTTTCTCTGAACAAGAACCAACAAAAGCAATACACACTATGTAAAAGCACCAAATCCAATTCATTCTGATGAGTAAATACTTTAGGGACCTTAATGTAGTGTCAAACAATTTAAGGATTCAATGCACCAATAAATCTTGATATTGTCATATATTATTGGATATACTGATATAGTGGTTGCTGACAACCCTTAATTTTTTGATGTCATTGGTTTCTACCACTTTGTTACACAAACTATATCTTGTTACTTGTTATCTGATTTCATTACCAATATCTGATTTCATTACACAACCATATCTTTTTTGATGAATTTATATGTTATAATTACATGTTAATTTAACTAATTAATTAGATATTTATTTTTAAAAATTTATATTGCATAAAATCATAGATCTATCTTTTGATTAATGTACATATTCTATGGCATCTGTATATTTATATATTTTTGTATGGATGAAAGAATGATGTACATTGATCAATTGATTATCAGTTTGGATAGTTTAAAAATTATAATCAATTCTATAGTAATTACAATAATCAAACAGTATGTTGAGGGTTTGAGAAAAATTTAGATAATATTTTTTTTTAGTTCTCCTTACATATATTCTGTTGTGTGGAGAGAATTAAAAAAAATACTGTCAAATTTTTTTCGACTCCTATTGCATATCGTTTGATTATTGTAATTGACCTATAGAATTAATAAATTCTTGAATGGGATAAGACCTAACTTACCTATTAGTTGGTGATAGGATGCATTTAGTATGTAAGTCATTTTAAATAATAAAATAATTAGATAGCAATTGCCTTGTATTTGTATATGTAGAATCTATAGATAGTGTGCCATGGATCCTAAGCCTAAAATTCTATATCCAAATCCTAAAATCCTAAACCATAAACCATAAACTCTAAACTCTAAATTAATCTTGAACCCTAAATCCTAAATTAATCTAAATCCTAAACTCTAAATTAATCCTAAACCCTAAATTGAGTTCGCACTACAAGAAAATAGAATTTTTGCAGCAAATTATTTACCACGAAAATATTTTCATTGTGAATACCAAAAAATGATGAATCTATGTGGGAAAAAGAAATTTTATTTGTTTTCACTGATTTTTACTATGTTTTTTCAATCTTTTTCTTTGCTTTTTCATGTTGAGAAGTCTCAATCTAAGCTTCCATATTCGATCACTCCAACCGTCCACTCGTTTGAGACTCCATGGAAAAAAATAGAGGAAAAATAGGTGGAAAAATAAAGGAAAAATAGGGTCGGATTCGGGTTGGATCCAGATCCAGTCCGGGATCTGATTCGGATCCGATCTAGGATTCAAGTCAGGATCCATCTGAGATCCAGTTCAGATGAATGTAGGGATATTTTTTTTATTATTAATAATTTTTTTTATTGTTAGATGGATATCAATAAAAGTTGGATGAATGTCAGAAATATTTTTTTATCTGAATATCGAAAATTTTCAAAATTTTATTGAATTTGCACAGCGTAAGGCTGATAGTGCCAATAGGATAAAGTATCCATGCAAGAGATGTGTCAATATGGTATATCATCACATATTACTTGTTGAGGAGCATCTCTATGTTATGTTATGGACAAAAGTATACTCACTGGATATGAATGGGGAGGGTGATCCGAATGAAGTTATGTGTGACGATGATGATATTAAAGATAATAGTGATGTTGTTAAACCTATCAAACATGGGGTATAGGTTCATTATTAGATAATTTACATCAGGATATTCGCTCAAATTACCCATGAGTACTAGTACATCAAAGGTAGTTCTGATCATGAACACAATATTAATGAGGTAGAAAAATTTTTGAACAGTATGCAAAGCTTGTAAGGGATGCACGAGAGCCACTCTATCCAAATTATGTAAAGTTCTTCAAATTAGAGTTTTTGATTAAATTGCTTATATTAAAATCATGAATCGATGGAGTCAAAATTATTTGATCAAAATTTGCATTAATTAAAGCAGCTCTTTTCGATGGAGAAAGACTTTTGAAATCATATTCTGAAGCAAAAAATACATGGAAAAATGGAAACTTGACTATATTTCTATACATGCTTGAAAAATGACCGTATATTATTTTATAAGGAGAATGAACAAACAAGTGAATGTCGAAATGTGGTAGCTTAGATACAAAATCGATAATAGGAAGAAAAGAAGAAACCTTATAAGGTTTTGAGTATTTTTCATTGATTCCAAGACTTCAAAGGTGTATATATCTATAAAGATAGCTGAAAAATGAGATGGTATCATGAGTAGTGGGTTTTAGAAGAGAACATACTTAGCCATTCGGCCAACTCTGTAGTATAGAAAGATTCGATGTCAAGCATCTGCACTTTACGAGTGACCCTGCAATATCCAGCTTGATCTTGCGATAGATGCATTTAATTCTTTTAGTAGTTTGAGTACTTCCTACAGCATGTGGCCTGTGATGCTAATATCATATAATGTGTCATCTTGGAAGTGCATAAAAGAATCATTTATTTTTATGTCACTATTGATTTGGGTCTGAAAGCATCAAGTAATGAAATTGATGTATATCTACGATCCTTAATCAATGATCTGAAGGAGCTATGAAAAAATAGAGTATAGACATATGATTCTGTCAGTTAAAAATTTTAAATTACATGCTTTGATTTTATGGACCATAAATAATTTTTTGCATATAAAAACTTATCTGGTAGAGTATCAAAAGATATCTAGCACGTCCAATATGCAAAAAGGATACGTCCTCCTTACATTAAATATGGAAGAAAAATCTGTTTCATGGTCATCGACGGTTTCTACCTGCTAATCACTCTTGGATCCGTTATAATCAATACTTTGATGATAAGTCGACCGATGTCGTCATTTAAAGAGTTAAGTGGATCAAAAATTTTTGAACAACTTGAAGCCATTGAAAATATGAAATTTAAAAAATATTGGATACTCGCAAGTGAAAGCGTATGAAGCTGAACTGAATTGATGAAGTAAAGCATATTTTTCAAACTATCATACTAGAAGTAGCTACTACTTCATCATAAACTAGATGATACACATTGAGAAAAATATTTATGATAATGTCATTGAAACAGTATTGAACATCATAGAAAAAATAAAAGATAATTCAAAAGCTCACCTTGATTTGCAAGAAATGAAAATCCAATGGGAGTTGTATTTAGTTCATCGAGATGATAAATCATTTATGCCACCTGCATGTTATTCACTATTTGACGAGGAGAAAAAAGTTTTTGTGGATGGTTTAAAATAGTAAAGTTTTCTGATGCTTATGCTTCAAATATATCGCAGTGTATTGATAATAATAAAGACAATATCTCTGGCATGAAAAGTTATGACTCTCATGTGATGATACAATCCTTGCTTCCTATGGTCATGTGGCTGTCTGAGCGGTGATATTCAAGCTGCATTGATTGAGTTGGAAGTGTTCTTTCAAAAATTATATTACTGAAAATTGAAGATTAACTTATTTAAAAAGTTTGAGAAGGATATTGTGCTCATTCTTTGTAAGATAGAAAAATTTTTTTATCATTTTTTGATGTTATGGTGCACCTGACTGTTCATCTCTCAAAGAAAGCTCTTTTATCGGACCAGTACATTATTGGTGGATATATCTTATTGAAAAGTAAAAAAATTATAATTTCTTTATCATATCAGTTATAAGATGTAAATGTATTAGTTAAATTTAAATTTATTTTTATTTACAGATTCTTGTATATCCTAAAAAAATATTTGCGTAATAAGGCACGTCTGAAGGATCTATAGCGGAAGCATACATAGCTACAGAGTGTATCACATTCTACTCGATGTATCTTGATGATATCAAAATAAGATTCAATCATATAGATCGTAAAGTAGACTGTGATGGGGTGATGATGAACTGATACTCTATATTCAAATAAATGGTTCGACCCATGGGTGGAAGGAGATATGAGTTTGTGGATGTAAATGAGCTATCCAAGGCACACATTTATGTTCTAAATAATTGTGAAAAAATTGAAGATTTCATTGAGTAAATATCATCTTAGTTACCTTTTACTATTCTAACTAATTTTTTATATCAATGTGAAATTAAAAATCATGACTTGTTGCAGTGATCATAAGAGTATACTATCTAGGAAGAATAATACAGATATTAATGATCGACATAAGAAAAAATTTATAAAATAGTTTGGAGACCATATAAGTTTCATCTAGTATTATGTTATATTTTAATAATTATAAAATTAATTATTAGAACCAACATAATTTTTATATTATATTGTAGATGAAATCTAAGCATTTAATAAAGAAGAGGGTGCGATCGATGAGTTGTATGATTTAGCATGTAGTCCCGATCGAAGGATTAACTACTATGCATCCTGTATCATTGGAGGAATGAGATTTCATATAACAGAGCTTGAGATGTAAAGACAGATCCAGAATGGTGGATTACTATGATAGGATATGAAGAAAAGAGAGATTGAATATCTTGATATTTTGATAGATATCATAGAATGAATATGGATCCAATAATTCAGTATTTTTATTTCAATATGAATGGTGGAATATTAGCAATAAAAAATCGGTATTCATATTGATCTATACTTTATCATATAAATTTTGCATGAACATGATTCCAGAATGAGCCGTATATATTAGTAACTCAAGTAAAATAAGTAATATATTTGAATGATCCAAAGTATCGAAGTGAGTGGCATGTCGTACAAAAAATAATATTAAAGATGTATATGACATACCAACCTGACTAGAGGTGGATGAAAATTAGATCTATATAAAGAGAGCTTTTCAAAAGGAAGAATAAACATTGACTGAGCTCCTCGTTGATGAAAAATTTGTAACAACTCTTTGAATAGGGCTGATTGCCATCCAATAAAATTGAAGCTGATTTTGTATTTAATCTTGATGATTCAGAGGACGACGATCAGTTTATAAATGACGATGAGATAGAAGATGATATATTAATCATTATTATGATTTAGAGGAGGACTTACAAATCGAGGAGGATACGGATATTGATCAATAGATCTATATTCTTTATTGAATCTTCTCTTGCAATAATGGTATGTAATACAATTCTATTCATTAATATTTATATATTTTTTTATTATTATTTATTATTATATTCATTTATATGTCAAGTTAGTTATATGCATGGTTTAAGTATTGTAGGTATGGTGCCAGGAGGGAGACGACTATGTTCAAGTTTCCAACCTATCTCTGAAATGAGCCTTCCCTCATTTTCACTGTCATACAATCAGAGCCATCAAAGGATGTTGCAGAGGCAGATCCGAGTAGTATTTTAATATTATTTACATAATAAAATTTGATTTTAATTATATTGTTAGGTTTATAGATAGCTATCATACTAATGATTATTCATTGTTGTTTTAGGCCATTCTCTACAGGTGATGAGGCGAGGGTGAGGTTCATCGAAGAACCTCATCCTTGGCATGGGAGATGCGAGCACTTGAGATAGCATCTCTGTATCGAGATTCTATCAGACTTTACCACACCCATTAGGGATGGCCGAGCCATGGTAGACTGAGTTAGACATCATATGCTACAGCTATGCCCCTGTGACACTCTTCGATTGGCATCACATTACATCAGCCAAAAAGGTCTTCTATAGCCACTTATAGGTAAAAATAATATTTAGTGAGATATTTAATTAGCACTGTATTCTTATAATATTTGTTATTGATAGGCTATATTAGATTTCAAGCACGATTACGTACGATGAGCCATGGATTATCATCTATGCTCCATTTTAAGGATTACCGCACCTATTCATCGCTACTGGTATGCTATAGTGCAGGACCAGAGGTGGAGGCAATGCGACAGTGGCCATATGACAGCATCAGTATGAGGATTGGGCTGTCAATGTGCAGGTATGAGAACCGACATATCAGGTTAAGCATCCAATTTTTTTTAAAGTTTAATAATTGAATCATTTATTCTTAAATTTAGTTAGTTACTTACTAATTTGACTGTTAACTATACAGGATCGATGTGTCCAAAATACTACGAATCAGACAAGATAGTTACTTACTATTTGCTCGCCATATAGAGTAGCTGATAAAAAATTTTTATTTAGCATATTTTAACTCTTTAACTATTTAAATTTTTTTTTATTAATTATTCTCAAATTATAGAGAGATATACAGAGTGGGAGCTTCATGATAGAATTGAAATCTACCAGTGGACCTACCAGCGACGGTCAGGGGAGTAGATGGTGGGGAGCTAGGAGCTTTATGAAAATTTTTTAACTATTTTTTTATTGATATTTTATTTTTAGTACAAACTTAGAATAGCTATAACTTTAACTTTCAGATGTATGATAGAGATTAGATCCCAGCCTACCCCTGAGGGCTCGATCGCACCTACAAATGATGAGATCTGTGATCAGTGTTGGTACGAGATCATATTATGTTAGGAGCTAGGACATGGGATCAGAGCTTCTCCATCCTCACGCTCATCAGGGCTGACGTCCATGCTGCCTATAATGTCTGATTGGCGAGATACAGAGACAGACTGTCGAGGATCGACAGTGAGCTAATGAGTTGGCTGACACTTAACTCATACCAGTTATTTCAAAAATATGATGGAGTAGATGATGCAAATGGAGCAAATGATAGCGCTGATGAGGCAACACAGATTGGTCTGTCGTACTCCATCAATTTTTTTCTCCAGATGTTGATGCTTGACGGGTAACGATTATTTTTATATTTTTATATTTTTTTTAGACCTCTTATAATTATTAAATTAATTTTTTTATAATTATATTTTAATATAATAAAATGATCAAATTTATTTATGAATTTATTATGTAAATTTTTTATTTTAATTTTATAGATTATAAATATAAAATATTAAAAATATAAATAAAAAAATATATATTTATAAATTATTTTTTAAAAATATTATATTTTAATTAACAATAAATTTTTATGATGAAATATCTATCGTAAATAAATTATTTGTGATGAAATATTTTCATCACAAATAATTTATTTTTTTTAATTTAAAAATATTTTTTAAAATTATTTATGATAAAAAATTTCATCATAAATAATATTTATTTGTAATGTAAATATTTATGAATAAATTTTTCATCGTAAGTAATTTATTTTATTTTTAAAAAAAATAAAATATATTTTTAAATTATTTATGATAGAAAATTTGGTAATAAATAATTTTATTAGAGATGAAAATAAATTGATCGCTAATATTTTTATTTATGCATAAATTTTTATCATAAATAATTTATTCAAATAATTTAAAAAATAAAAAAAATTGACAAAAATATTTAGTCACAAAAAAATATTATTAGCGATGAAATTTTTATTCCATCATAAAATATTATCTACGACCTTATTTTTAGTGATTAATTATTAATGATAAAATATTTATCATAAATAATTATTTATAATAGAAATTTAATATTTGATACTTTTTTGTATCACAAATATTCTTTTTTATTGTAGTGTATCTATTTTTGAGCCATTTAGAGTTTTACTTAGCGACTCAATACTTTAAGTTAGCCAACTAAAACTTGGATAAGTTGACTCATAGATTTTTGATAGAATAATGGCTAATTTTTTAGATTATCTCAAACAACCTATTTTATTTATAATAGCTATTTTCAGGCTTCCAATGTTAGACTATTAATTACAGATATTTTGAGGTCATAAATATAAAAAATTAAATTAAAAATTACAAGATTAAAAGTTATTCAATTTTTTAAAGAAAATATTCAAGCTATTGATTGGAACATAAATAGAAAGAGGAAGGATATTTCAAGAGTTTTTAATTCTGACCTTCTCACATTTACTCGACTCAAAAGAGAGGAATAGTGCATTGAATTAAGCTAACAATCATCGACAATAACATTGAAATCTTCATTAATCATCTTTTAAGCATTTAAGAAAAAATCAAAGTAATTTAAGAGATCAATCATGACTTCAACTTCTTTAAGAATTTAAAGTATTTATTATTTATATTTTAAATTCTTGTATATCTTCCTTTAAACTATTGTGATAATTTTTTGGGGAAGAAACTTGGGTATTCAAGGGTTGGTCCAAGTCATAAATTGAATGATATAAAGTTTTGGTTGGGAGCCAATGAAAATCAACTGGATTGATTATGATTTAAAAAAAAAATCTATTTAAGATTTTGATTAGTGAGCCAAAAAAAATAACTAGATTAGATTGTAAATCTGTGAAAATAATCAATGATAATCTTATGAGATTATAGTTAGAATTTCCAAATGAGTTTGCTTGAAAACTAGACGTAGATGAGTTGAGAATCAAACCACTATAAATATTTTATGATTATATATTTATATTTATTCTTCTATGGGTATATTTATTTCTACTAAGCACTTTACAAATATATTTAAATTTATTGTTGGGTATAAATTTTTAATAATTTTTAAAAAATTAATTCACCCTTCTTATATTGCATATCTACAAAATAAGTAGTATCAAAGCGGATACTTTGTTTAGTTGATCTAACTATTAAGAGTTAAAGATTAATGGCAACTCTAATTGATACATCCTTGGTTGAAGGCCAATCAACCAATAGATCTCAATTTCTTAATTGCACAAATTACACATACTGAAAGGTATGATTAAAATTTTTTTTCAAATATAAGATTATGATATGTGAAATATCATTGTTAATAGATCTCATACACCTACTGTTATGATTGATAGTATGCCTTCTCCCAAACTAAAAAAGAATGAGATGATTTAGATAAAAGTTTAGCTCAATTAAATGCTAAAGCAATAATATTTTATATTATGCTTTGATGTAAATGAATTTAATAGAATTTTTATATGCATGTCTATACAAGAGATTTAGATAGATTAGAAGTTATCAATGAGGATTCAAATTAAGTTAGAGAATAAAAAATTAACATACTTATACATAAATATAAATTATTTAAAATAAATCTATTGAAAGTATTATTGATATATTTACTAGATTTATGATATTATAAATGATTTGAAAAGTCTTGGAAAGGACTATACCAATAGTGAGCTCATCGTAAAATTCTCTGTCATTGCCAAATAATTGAAAGCTAAGATGATTGTAATCCAAAAAGCTAAAGATTTCAACAAGTTATCTTTGGAAGAGCTTATCACTTATTCATGACTCTTAAGTTGAGTATGAGCCAAAATGTAAAAAAAGGCAAAGAATGGAAGAATAATTACCTTAAGTCAATGGCAAATGAAGATGAAGAGAGTAATACAGTAGAGGAATCTGAAAATAATGATGAAATGACCATAATCATTAAAAGATTTAAATAGATTTATAAAAGAAAAGATATGACCATAATAAGAAAGACTTTAGTAGAGGGGATGTAAGCAAAGAAAAGGATAAAGAAAAAGAAAAGGAGCAACTGACGGTGTGTCAGGAATGTAAGAAATTGGACACTTTAAAGTTGACTACCTTTTTCTCAAAAAAAATTTAAAAAAATTTAGAAAAAAAATTATGATGGCTATTTGGAGAATGATGAAGGTTCTAGCTCCAAAGAAAAAGAAGAATCAAAAGAAAAAGCGCAAATTTTTACCTCATGGCATATGAAGATGAGATAAATATTGATATTTCTAATGACTTTACTTTTGAAGACCTAGATGATGCTTCTATATGTTACTTGATGATTTTAAAAAGCTATTCTTTAAAATAAAGTACTTAGAAAGTTAAATCATTCATTGATTGAAGAAAAAATTATTCCTAAAAAAAATATTTTGAAAAAATAAAATGATTTGATTGAAAAGGATGAAAGCTTTTAAAAAAAGTTAATAAATTGAAGCTTATTTTTGACAAATTTACTTTTAGCTCATGAAACTGATAAATACTTTTTAAAAAATAGAAAATTATTTTTGATAATGTTGGTCTAGGGTTTAATACTTCAACTAAAAAAAAAATTTAAAAATATATTTATGAAACCTACATTTAAAAGGAATGCAATTAAATATTTCAAATGTAATAAAGTTGGATATAAATTGATTCATTGTAAATGTTTAAATTTAGAAATACTAAAGTAAAATAAATTTAATTTCAAAAGAAACTATCCCAACTAACCTCAAAAGATATAAGAAAATTTGGATACCTAAAAAGACTTGATCCACATTTTGTAGGTTGCTTGGCATCCCTTAAAATAAAAGGAAAAAAAAAAGAGAAAAGGAAAACATTCACGCTTGGAAAATTTTATTTTTTTTATTGATAAAAGGTAGGTTTACAAAAATGACATTGGGCCAATATAAAAATTTAAAAAAGAAAAAGAATAAGCAATTTCAAACTTTAGCCTAAGAGACATCAAAAAATGGAGCTAGGTCTTTGGAATCTTTGGCTGTGGGAGACCCATATGATTTCAACCATCAGGGCCTCAGCGCTATTTGGAAAGCCACCTCGATTTATGGTCGAGAATCCACCTTGGTTTGCGGTTGAGTGGCCACCTTAGCAGCAGACCAAGGAGCTACCTCAATAACAGCAACTTCTTCAACTATATTTGAGCTATTTCAGTAACAGGCTTAGGAGCCACCTTAGCTGTTGTGTTAATAGCTGCTTCAGATGTCAGTTGACTGATATCAAGGTCAAAAAAATTTTTTTGACTAGATTTTGTAGCTCTGAAATCCAAAGTCGAACCCCCCTCAAAAGTCTTAGTGACTTCATCTTGGAAGGCCTCTGAAGCCTTTTAATTCTCAACTGCTTTAGCAGCTGCCATCTTTTTATCATGGTCAGCCCATTGATAGAATATCTCTATTCCTTTTCATGGGCCTCAGCTACTTTTTACCTTCCTATAGCTTAGCTTTCAAACCAGAAATCCACTTTACTTCAGCGCGTAGATCTCCAAGCTTCTTCTTATAATCGTTGATCATGCTCGATTGTCCCACAACTTTTGGTTCTTATCTTTTATATTAAGGCCATTTTATTTTGGAGTTGCTTCTTAACCCATCGATGGTCTTGGCCTCCTTAGCTATCTTCTTTTCGGCCACCTTCTTATAGTCCTGCTCAGCTTTGAGTCCTTCAAAGAACTTTTTATTCTGATGAAACCAAATCAAGTATTAATGGAGCAACTTGATATCTAAGGCTATCTGAAAAAGAAAAAGCAATGTGAGATCGGTAAAAATCGATGTAAATAAAAGAATAGAAAGAAAGAAACTTACATCCATCAGGCAAGCATAGACATGATTTAATAACTGCTCAATTGAGCAGTCCCACCTTCGGCATCCATGTCCTTTTGAGGCATAATCGTGCACAGCAAATCTTGACCAAGATGCAATATTTCAAATAGGATATTTGAGAGACGTCCACCCTTTCAGTTGATGAGGAAGGTGGAGTAGCCTTTGAAAGTCTCGATCATTATTTGGTTGACCGAGCTGGCCTTCCTGATGTTGGAGGTGCAAGGGAAGAACTTGGTCATGGCCACGCAGTCGCCTCCTTTGCAGTTGGACAAGTACCTTGCTTCCTTGCCAATGTGAAGTCTTCAACATCAGCACGTGGCAGGAGATGGGGTTTATATGAAGGAATTATGATTGAGGTGGTAGCTGAGAAGTTTGAGGAGCTGAAAAAGTTTGATCTCTTTTTTTTTTTAGAGGTTTAGCTGAAAAAGTCATCTGAACTCACTACATCTTTTCTTTTCTTTACAGCAGGTTCATTACCTAACTCCTGCTTTTTTTCTTCATATTGACCAATCTCTTCAGATCAAACTTTATTATTGCTATAATAGAAAGAAAATCCTATTAAAAAAAAGAAAAAAGAAGGAAGAAGAGCATGATGTCGACTTATCCCAAGGAGACATTTGGCTGATGCCTGAGTCTTGTAAGGATTGGTCGTTCACCAACTAACTGAGCTTGGATACCTTCATACCCAAAAACTCCACAAAAGTCGTCTCATCCTTAGAAAAACTTCATTATTGGAGTCCATTTAAGCTGGATTTACCCTAGTCACAACTAAATCTATAATGAATATTAGAAGAGACAAAAAAGAAATAATTTTTTCAATCGTGGATAGAGGAAGAAAGGCTTGGACTAATTTATATTTTGATCGAGATGAAAAATATAGCAGTTTTTTTTATATAAGTATTTCTTCAGGATGAATAGTGCCCTGAAGAGGAAAATCCTAAGTTCTATACTAATGAATTTATGAAGAATGATAAAGACTATGATCATCCTAATGGCATTTAGAGTTATTTGAGTTAGATGAAGCCTATAGAAATCTAAGACATTGCTAATGAAGGGATGAAAAGAAAATCAAAGTCTAGATCGGAGTGCCTTATCTTTGTTCTAGAGGTTCAGTAACCCGGTCATCCTGATTTGGAGCTATCAATTGAAAATTTTTAGAAATTTGATATTTTTTCCTATAAGTTCCTAAGATCAGATTTAATTATAATAGATTGCTCAATACCAGGATCGAAGTAATGCATAAATCTTTGGGTTAGAGATGCTGGATCATCCCGACCTGAGGTACTGACCTAAGTGGTAACCCAAGGTGAACTTATCACCTCAAGCTCGATTTGAAGCTGATTGACCAAAGTATTTGATATCCCGACTCTTCTTCCTCCTCATCTTGCCACCGCCAGAAGATATTTTTGAAAAAAATATGGAGAAGAAGAAGAAAAAGGGCTGAAAGAAGGAGAATAAGTGGAAAGGGAAGAAAAATCTATGGAAAGAGATAGAGTATGGATAGAAAACCTAAAATCCTAAAAACATAGAGAAAAGAGAGGAGAATAACTAGAAACCTACCTAAGAAATGAGGATGACTTTCTTCTCCGATTTTGCTGGTATTGAAGACTTCTTCATTCCAGTGACCTTGAGAGGGTTCCCTTCTTGATTCTTGTGATAGTGATGATTGCAAGGCTGAAGAACTCTCTGAAAAAATTTTAGTGATACTTTTGTACAGTAGATGGTAAAGTAACTACTGAAGCTAAATGCTAGCCTATTTATAGAGACAGCCAACAGTCCGTATCGATTTCAAATTTTGATGAATCGGTGACACTTGGCAATAATCCAGGACTTTGAGAAAAGACTGTTCGATACACCTCTCTCCAAATTAAAAAGTCACATAGACTTGATTTGTGTGATAGCTATAGTAGCTAATGATATATTGACAAATGGCAAGTAGGCAATTAATAAACATGGGTGTAACCTCCCAGATAATGATGACCTTCAGATTTTTCTAGCCCTCATAACTGCTGAGGGTTTCGATGAGTAATTTTTAAAAAGTAGCATGTTGCTTCATATCATTAAATAATTAATACAATCAAAATCAATGTACGACATATTTATTATGGATAAAAAAGTCAAAGAACATCTCTTGGTCTACTTTTCACATCCGATGTGAGAAATATCACTTCAAATCTAAAAAGTGAGGGGCAATGTGTTAGTATATCCAATCAACCTCTGGCCACGTAGCAGTGTTAGAAGAGATCAATATCTTACCGATCTATAGATTACTTATGCATCGCATCGGTTAACTTAGGACTCACCAATACTACTCTAAATCAGATCAGATTATTATCAACCTGAAGCTATCTATCAGTCAGATTAGATGAAGGGTATATCGATTTAATCATCTCTCCTTCAATTAGCAAGGCTTCAAATTAATTATCTTCTAGCTATGTTACAGCTATTCTTCACGTGAGACAACTCACAACTTCTCTACAGCTGGCTATTCTATTATAATGAACTTTTAACAAACTAAGCGAACTATCTATAACATCTAATAAATAAGATCCTCTAAATTAGATGGTTATTAACAGTCTAATAAACTCCTTAATGGCCTAATGGCCTAGCAAGCTCCTCCTTATAAAGGGATCAGAGGTTTCTCTAGAGGTAAGTCATAACTCATAAAGTCAAGACTCTACTGAACTCTCTCCATTTTTCCTACTGTATAAAATTTGAGTCCTCTTCACTCCAATCTACTTCTCTTGCTCTCTACTTTTCTATTTTTCACTATTTGTTCTTAGGCTCTGACTGACTTATATATCGGAGGGTCCGAAATTGGAGAGTCCTCCATTGATTTTAGGACTTTTTTTGTAGGGTTGCTCACAGACATCACCAACTTGACCCTTCACATAACTCTAGCTTGATTATTAACTGACCTCATCTTTTTTCCTCTAGAGCCTCGCAGCAACACTGTAAGAGATAACATACGGAAGAAAGTGGGGTAGTTAATTAAGATCTCTTTTTTCTATCTCCTTAGTTGTAATTTAGGAATTTGATAGCCCTAATTTTTGTGGTTTCTATTTTGCTTAACTTTTAAGTGTCTTTTTCTCTCTCCTCTTGCATGAGTCTAACATAATACAAAAGCGAATAATGGACATTTGTGTAATATATATAAGAGCACTGAGAGTAGAAAAGATTCTATTGCTGCAAGACTTTGATTCGAAGCAAATGTGGCTAAGGTTGGATGCCGTTCGAGGACCAAAACTCTAAAGAAGAACCTACAAGAAAAAAAGAGTGAAACAGGATGAGAGCACAAGAACATTCCTAGAATTGAGCTTATTTGAGGATCCCTTTATTATCTTTTTATATAAAGATGGAGCTATGTATTATTATATCAAAACTTGATAGGCTATTTGGCCCTATTTTCTAAGCTACTAGGCCTTAATCCAACAGACTATTAAGACTGGGGCTCCATCTACTAACCTACGAACTAGGATTATTACTCATGGGCATCAGTCATAGATTATACCCACATTTCACTAGGAGATTCCCACGTGGACGAATAGTTTGATATCCCAAGGTCAGTGTCAAACTAATGTTCTGCCTTGAGTCAGCATCTGTGCAGATTGTCGGGCTATGTTCATCATCATCAGTAGGATTCTGACTTTGGAGTCGATAAATATCTGATTAGGAGATCGGACAGAAGCCGATGATATACGGTTGCTTCACCATATTTTTTGGATCTTCCTTCAGTCTCTGAGGCTATTTCATTGGTGAATACTGATTATAATCTAAGGAGAGGATGTTGGTCGCACGATGGATAGCCTCTACAACAAATCCATATATTTTAACATTGTTTGGAACAAGGATAAATGAGGTTTATCCTTATTTATTTGCCAAACATTTTTGAGTATCAAGTGGGATAAATTATAGTCGTTATTTGGTCAAACTCGTCATTGCCCTTAATCTATGTATAATGTATTCCAATTTAGGCCTCCTATAGATAGTATTGATACAATATTATTATTATAATAGTAGTATATAATATTATGATATAATATAATAATATAACATTATGTGCTATGATAGTATGATGTTATTATAATATGATATAAGATAATACAATATGGTAATATTATTACACAATATTATATATTAGATTATCATACAAGTATATATGTATACAATACTATATATGTAATGTCATAATTTTATATTGTAACATCGTAGTATAATGTATGATGCAATATCATAGTACAACATCATATTATATATTTATATAACATAAAAGTGGAACATATTA
>NC_025995.2:9391076-9393999 GCF_000442705.2 Elaeis guineensis
CCCGAAGACCCTCGAGACCCACAGTCGAGAGGACTTTCTGGATCAAAGGCTCTAGGAGATGAACCGACGGATCGAAGAACTCCGCCACGCTCCCCCTGCTTATGGTGAGGACATCTGTACTGACCCTCCCTTCTCTCAAATGATCATGCAGGAACCAATCTCGCCAAACTTCAAGCTCCCTCAATTCGAAAGCTACGATGGGACCTCAGACCTAGTCGACCACCTGGAGGCCTTCCAGACAATGATGCTGCTCCATGGTGCGCCAGACGCCATCCTGTGCCGAGCTTTTCCATCCACCTTAAAGGGAGCAGCAAGGAATTGGTACTCGACATTGAAGTCAGGTACCATCTTTTTCTTTGATCAGATGAGCCACCAGTTTGTGGCTCATTTTGTTAGCAGCCGGCATCTCCGGAGAGGTTCGGAGTCCCTCATCAACATCAAGCAGAGGGAGGGGAGTTCATCCGGGCTTACGTCAACCGTTTCAATGTCGCCGCATTGGAGGTCCGGAACTTGGACCAATCGATCGCGATGGCCGCTCTTAAAGGCGGCCTTCAAAAGAACGACCTTCTATTCTCCCTGGAAAAGTACCCCAGAGATTTTGTCGATTTGCCAGCTCAGGCCAAAGGATATGTCCGAGCAGAAGAAGCCTTCAAGATGAAGGACGAGAAGACTGCGAGAGAGCGACAGGCGGGAGACTCGAGCAAGCCCGCAGTCGAAAAAGGGCCGAGTGAAGCTCGGCCACGTTCTTGAACTCCTTCCGGACATAGGCACGTCCGGACTCCTCCCGAGCCCGTAAACAGGGAAGCCCAGACCATCGAGTTCGGAGAGCTCTCCTCCCGAAAGATTCCACAGCTACGCCCTCTCAACGTATCGAAAACTCAAGTACTGATGGAGATTAGGGAGCAGCTTCCAAGGCTGGAGAGGATGCACTCGTACCTCGAAAAGCGCAACCCGAACAAATTCTGCCTCTATCATCGTGACCACGGCCACGATACGGAGGAATGTATTCAGCTCCAAGATGAGATCGAGGAGCTTATCAGACGAGGTCGGCTCGACAGATTCATTCGACGACGGCCTGAAGGAAGAGAAGATCGGCCTAGGGCCCTGCCGCAGTCAGAACCGTCAAGGAGGGAGGAGCAGCCTGGAGATCGACCTCCAGTTGGGATTATCAACTCCATCTCGGGGAGACCCAGCGGGGAGCAGACCTTCCGCGGCTATAGGGTTCAAAAAATCTATGAATGTATTACCAACAACTTTTGCCCTGAATGAAAATTCTTTTCATATTTGTGTATTTTTTCTTTTGGTATGAGCTCATAATGACAGGTGATAACTCCCCCATACAAACGAAATTAAGTACGTTGGGAACAGGAGGAGAACCTCGTCCTAACATGAGCAAAATCGAAGGCCCAATTTCTTAAAGATCGGATGGGGAGAGGCCCTTACAACGGCCCTTATGTGCCCCAACTTGTTAGGAACAGGAGGAGAACCTCGTCCTAACATGAGCAAAGTCGAAGGCTCATTTCTTAAAGATCGGATGGGGGGAGAGGCCCTTACAACGGCCCTTATGTGCCCCCACAGCCTTGTTAGGAACAGGAGGAGAACCTCGTCCTAAACTTGAGCAAAGTCGAAGGCCCATTTCTTAAAGATCGGATGGGGGAGAGGCCCTTACAACGGCCCTTATGTGCCCCCACAACCTTGTTAGGAACAGGAGGAGAACCTCGTCCTAACATGAGCAAAGTCGAAGGCCCGATTTCTTAAAGATCGGATGGGAGAGAGGCCCTTACAACGGCCTTATGTGCCCCACAGCCTTGTTAGGAACAGGAGGAGAACCTCATCCTAACATGAGCAAAGTCGAAGGCCCGATTTCTTAAAGATCGAATGGGGGAGAGGCCCTTACAACGGCCCTTATATGCCCCCACAACTTGTTAGGAACAGGAGGAGAACTTCGTCCTAACACGAGCTGAAACCGACTGTCGGGAACAAGGGGAGGACCTCGTCCCGACGCAAGCAAAGACTCGGTTGATCGACAAGGAGGAAAAGCTTCCTCAATGACTCCTCTACACTCTCACGATCCCGTCAAAAGCAGAGGAAGATCCTCACTCAAACACAGAAGAAAAAGGAAAAGCGAAAAGAAAAAGCGACGAACTACACCGGTGATAGGTGAAAAATGAACTACATCAAAGGCACAAGGGACCTCGTCTCGACGAAAGAGAAAATCCTTATCGAAAATCTCTGGTCTCTAAGGGCAAATCGACACAGCAACGATCAAGAATCTTCAAACTACGTCGGCAATCCGAACAAGATGGAAGACAAAAGAAGTTCAACAAACGACGACTCAAAGTAAGAACCGACGAGGGATTACGAACTACATCGACGCTAAACAAGACAGAAGACAAATGGAGTTTGGTAAACAACCATTTAATACAGAATGGATAAGGTAATAGACAATTTCATTTCCATTTCATTGGTGAAGTACACATTACAAAGCCTTAAAGGCCAAAAACAAAAAGATAAGAAAAAGAAAAGAAAAGAGGCTCTAAGGAAGCCCAGTTTCTTCCGACTTCGAGCTCTCGGTTCGGCCCCTGCTATGGATTGTCTTAAATTTTTGACTTCCTCTTCTAGTTCCATCTTTTTCAGCAGCATATTCCTGAAACATCCAGTGGAGCCACCGGCGCTCGTCCTCGACTCTCGAAGTCTCCTCCTCAATACCTCGACTCCGCCTCAGCATCCTTGACTGCCTGCTGCTCGTGGACCAGCTGAACTTTCAGTCACCGTAGTTTCGGCTTCCTCTCCCAAGGGCTACAGACAGTTCCGCCATAGTCCCCCTCAAGGAGCAAAGCTCGTCAGAACCTGGTGCGGGGACAGGCTGGACTCTCTCAGACAGCGCCTCTGAAGGCGGGCAACTTCGTCAGTCGCCGTCTGG
>NC_025995.2:9394099-9438686 GCF_000442705.2 Elaeis guineensis
GGTGGTGAACACCTTCCCGAGCTTGAGCCCGAGTATTGCGACCACTTCCGAAGGTGGACTGCAAGCGGGCTTGGTTCGTGGGTCCCGTCGCGCTGTCCTACGGGGAGGGTGCCGCGGAGCGGGGCGGCGGGGGGATGGGGGGCGGAGGGCGAAAACCAGTGCCTCAGGTGCTGGACACCAAGGAAGAGGGTTCGGTGGTGTTCGTTTGCTTCGGGAGCTGGTGCCACTTCACGGCGGAGCAGCTCCGGGAGATGGCGGTGGGGCTGGAGGCGTCGGGAAAGGCGTTCCTCTGGGCGGTGAGGGGAACCACCGAGGATGCCGCCAAGACGGAAGAGTGGATGCCGGAGGGGTGGAGGAGAGGGTGGGAGAGAGGGGACTGGTGGTGAGAGGCTGGGCCCCGCAGGTGGCGATTCTCGAGCACAAGGCGGTGGGGGCCTTCCTGACCCATTGCGGATGGAACTCCGTGCTGGAGGCGGCGGCCGCCGGTGTGCCGATGCTGACATGGCCGCTGGTCTTCGAGCAGTTCATCAACGAGCGTCTGGTGGTGGAGGTGATGGGGGTGGGGAAGAGGGTCTGGGACGGGTTCCAGAGCACGCTGGCGGAGGAGAAGGTGGTGGTGCCTGGGGAGGCGATCGGGAGGGCGGTGTCCGGATTCATGGAGCCAGGCGCCGACGGGGAGAGGCGCGAGGAGGCGGGCCAAGGAGTACGCAGCGATGGCGAGTGCAGCGGTTGTGGAGGGCGGGTCGGCCCACCGTGATCTCTGCGGCCTGATCGACGAGCTCGTGGCGAAGAAGAAGGACCGGAAGAAGGCGGTGCAAGGGCGGTAGGAGTTAAACTATTGGGTTGACTCATTCTCGTCCGATATGGACAAAGACCCTAAAAATCCTTTACATCAACGTGCTTTCTATTAAATGCTAGCCATGGTTGACGCATGGGGCTGGACGAAAAAAAAAAGATTACGCCTCCTGAGGCCCACTCCGTATTCTTCTCTTCTCCCTATGAACAAAACCAATGTTCCTAAAGATCTCGCCTTTTACTTCCACGGACATCTCGATCGCAACCAAGCCATGTACCACGATGTGGGTATCAGAATTTTATGAAATAATAAAATTTATATAAAAATAAAGTCACGTAGATTTTTTTTTTTTTTTTTTTGCATCAATCTTCTGAATCTTATACAATCATAAAAAAATCAAACTGCATGTGTACACTTTACTATCATTAAGTAGTATTTTGTTTTTCAATCCCAATTTCGAGTATAATCAACAGAAAGAATCTCACAAGCTTTCGAATATGTTGTGAACCAAGTTTGTAGAGGTTATGTCCTCATCCATCAGATTATTTATAGAATTAAAAAATTAATATTATCCATCATGACGAAGATTAATTTTATCACAATAACCATCAAATATATCCTTATTAGTTTATTGGGGCTTATCTTTAGTCAATTAAATCAATTAAATAAATCTTGAAGCATATTAGTGTGAGCTATATCGGATGGATTTAATCGGATAAATTTTAATATTCTCTCACTTGGTCCAACCTAATATAATCATCTTCATTTTAATTTTAAATATTCAAAAATTTTTAATAAAATTTTATTTTGGATCTAATAATTGAAAAACTGATGTGCATCCATATTAAAAAAAACTTAATTGCTCTACAAGATATACACTGTATGCTTATTATAAAATAATCAACGGTACAATTAATGATGATAAATACGTTATCAAGTAATATATGATTTTCCATACATCATAACACTACGATATCTCATAATCAAGTTATTTATATAAAATTTACTTAATAAATAGATGAAACTCTATGTCCATTCCTTCGTCATCTTTATATCATATAATAACAACTGATCAATATAAAATAAATAAACTAAATTTTATTATAAAACTCAATGTGATGACGTACTTTATATATAATATTCAATATATATCAAAAAATGAGCTATATCCTATGTGATTTACGTGATCTTTCAAAATTTCAGTAATATCTTTTAGTCAGTGGATCTACAATTATCAGCTCTGTATTAATATATTCCACATATACTATATCCTTTATTCTCTCACAAAGACCTAAGTATTTAATACTAATATATTTGCTGATACTTATACTCTTCGTACCAAAAAATCTTACTGAAAAACTATTATCATAGTATATCTTTATCTGTCTACTAATATAGTCAACAACTCCAAGTCTTATGATAAAATTTCATAATCATATAGCTTGTAAGCAAGTCTCATAGGCTACGCATGCTGGCTTCCATAGTGAATGTAGTGAATAAAATCTTATTTTATATTCATCTATGATGTAGCACCTCTTATAAGTAGAAAATATATCGGTGGTAGACTTCCTATTATTGATGTATTCAATAAAGTCTGAATTCTAATAGCCTATTACTTCATAATGATCAGACTGACTGTATGTGAGCATATAAATTTTTTTATCTTATAAGTAATGCATGACTTTATTTGTAACTTTTCAATGCTCTATTTTTCGATCACGTTGATAATGTCTAGGATTGATTTAACAAAAAGCAATGTCTGGATGTATACAAATACGAACATAGATTAAACTCCCAAAAAAGATATATAGATTATGAATCTTATTTCTTTTATATAGACCTCTTCCTCTAGATCATCATTAAGAAAAATTGTTCTCACATCCATCCGATGCAGTCCTAAAACAAAAGTAAATTATTAAGACCATGACAATCCTAAAAGAAGAATAGGTCCTTTTAAAGTCAATACTTTTCATTTATGTGAGCTCTTTTGACATAAGTCTGATTTTATACATTTGACCTTTCTATTAGGATTTCTTTGGTCATATAAATTCTTGTGCCAACCTATTGATCGTGCTCTTCAGGTAGATTAACTTATTCTCAGATATGATTATTATCTATAGAGGCTAACTCTTCTTTTTATGGCATCCAACCATTGCAAAGAATCCTCATCTTTCATGGCTTGTAAGACTGTCTCTAGGTTATATCCTTTACTTATATTAGTCAGTATACTACATAATCTAGAGATATGGTAGATTTTTTTATTCTAGTAGATCTCCAGATAGTTATCCCTTGATCCATTTGTGGTGGTAGTTAGATAGTTGCATCTTCGGCAATAGAAACCTTATGAGATACACTTGATGAAATGGTGATCCTTTCTAAATGTTATCTTAAAGAAAAATTATAGAAATTATTACTTCAGTCTATTTCTTAGGTACAGATTTATTTTTTATATTTTCTCAAAGATAATGTGTCAAGATTCTTCACTTCCGCTAAGCATGTCATCCTCCACTGCAAGTAAAAAAACTATTAGCGACGGCTTATTGCCGTCGCTAATAGTCTGTTTGTTGTCGCTTAATAATATTACCGTCATTAAAAATTTGATAAAAAAATCTCATCACTAATTATCATTATTAGTGATTGCAAATCTATCATTGCGAATAAAGATAATTAGCACGGTATTAGCGACAAAGTTCCATTGCTAACAATTTTAATTTTTTTAATCAAATTGTTAAAAAACTATTAGTGATGGTGACTGCGTCACTATTGCCATCATTAATAATTTTTTTAAATAAAATTTAAAAAATTATTAGCAATGATAGTTTGCGCCGCTAATATCGTCGCACTATCCCACAGAGAGGGCGTCGTAGAGCGGGTGGTGGGGGATGGGGGTGGAGGGCAGGAGCTGGTGCCTCAAGTGGTTGGACACCAAGGAAGAGGGTTTGGTGGTGTTCATTAATTACTTCAGGAGGTGGTGCCACTTCACGATGGAGCAGCTCTGGGGAGATGGCAGCGTGGCTAGAGGCTTTGAGAAGGCATTCCTTTGGGCAGTGAGAGGAACCAATGAGGATGCCACCAAGATGGAAGAGTGGATGCTGGAGAGGTGGGAGGAGAGGGTGGGAGAGGGGGGATTGGGTGTGAGAGGCTGGGAACCGTAGGTGGTGATTCTAGAGCATAAGGTGGTAGGGGCCTTCTTGACTCACTGCAGTATTGAAAAATATATCCTAAAGTCAATTATCTACCTATAAATGATTGAGCGCTTTGTAATATGTATATAAATTATTAATGCATAAAAGTTATTTTTGACAAAATTCATCATAAAAGTGCATCTTCCTTTAAACTTTTGTGTTATAATGAAGTCCTTAAAGCTATAATATAATCGATAAAAAAAGATTTATTGAATAGTTCTTAAACATATTTGTGACTAAATGATATGTTATTACTAAAAATAATAATATTTATCGAGTATAGATCGTTGTGTGCCATATGGGTCGGTTGTCCTTCTAACCAAAGAACGTGAAGACATTGGTATGGCATACAAATAAGATGTAGGAGTATATTGTCACTGAATAGTGACGCACCTATGGAGCGCTTTATTGTTAAGAGCAGCTCGTGAAGGATATGGACATAAGTGTCCTTCCGATCTGAGATCATCATGGTGACTTGCAAACAACTTATTATGCTTTGGTGCCAGACAATCTGTATTTCTAATACAGTGATGGAAGGTCGCTGGATACAGTCAAGTATTTGTAAAGTCAGTGTATGAGTCAAGATGGGATTAACCTCTCTGGATTATAAGAGTTAATACATCGCTATATCTCAATCTAGTAAAATCTTGATTAGGATAATCTTTATAATCTATCATAAAATTTTAAAAAAATTGAAATACAATATAGAAGACTATTTCAGAGTTGATAGTTAAATCCTAGATTACCTTAACCATTAGAATCAAAGGGATTAATTATGCGATAACTATATATCGAGATTTTTGAATATTACTTTACAAAAATTTGATCTATTCAGACGTCAAGTATCATTGCTAGATGGTCACTTTGACTAGTATAGGAAGTGATTCCTATGCTATTGATTTAATGTTCGAACTTATGGAGTGACGCACAAAGTCAAATAATATAAGAAAGAATCGACCGGATGTTTATATGTTCAATTTGAAAGTATGAGACTTGATTGAACACATAGATTTATTTAATTGAGAATTAAATTATGTGTCATGTGAAATTATATATTGACTATTTGCAGCTAGCACTGCACATGAGGCACAGGTTTAATTCCAGAGATGAAATTGATCAAATCAATATTTCAAGCAATTATGAGAGATGGGATTCAAGTCCTAATTACTTTAGATCAGATCTAAATTAATTAGATATAATTTTATTAAAGCTCATTAGGTTTAATTAACCAAATTGGACTAGGACAAGAATCTTAATTGGATTAGGATCAGCAGCCTTTTCGAATTTGATTCGAATCGAATTCGAATTAGATTTGAATTGAATCCAAATCTGATTTGATCTACTTAGTCATGTTTTTCAAATATTCTCTCACCATATGGAGGAGGGTCCCCTGAGGCATGCGGCATGAAAAGAAAGGCACAAGTTGGTACCTCTCCTACTTTGTTTGGGAATCCTTGTGTATTAGAAAGTTTGGATTTGATTCAAATATGGAGAGTCCTATTCCTAACACATGAAGGTTTTTGAATTGATCTAGAATCTCTTGTCTATTTAAAGAGGGGTGTAGAAAAGAGAAAAATCAATCAAAGCTTGAGTCTAGGTGTGAGATCTCCCCTTAGGCATCCCCTTTTCTTGGCGTGCTCCCCCGAGCATCTCTCTCCTCTTGGCATCCTCCCTTTTCATTGGTGGTGTGGTGTGTGGGCTCCTTCCTAACCTTGAGATTTGATCTTCAGGGTCTCCTCTTTCTTCTTCTTGAAGAGTTCTTTATCTCTCTGTCCTACGTTGCTTGACGTGCATATAAAATAGAGGATCTGCACATCCGAATCTTATGAAGTAAATCAATTGAGAAACTTCTTCAACCTTGATCTTCTTTCTGCTGTGAATTAAGATAAAATTTCATAAACATTATAAAAATTTAAATTACTAATCTATTCAACTTTCTTCCTGGCATCCAATGCGATCGGATAATTTTTTCTTCAACTGATATCAGAGCCAGGCTGTATGTCATGATTGCATAGTTTTATTTCTGAATTTTTTTAATTTTTTTTGATTTGGTTTTGAACCAAAAATTTTGATATCATTAAAATATATTTTGGTTTGATATCTCCAATATATTTGTGATCTGATTTTGATCAGATTATCAAATCAAAACCGACCCCTGAATCTGGCCTGTTAAAAATCTATTTTAGCAGAATTTTTTATGTAGTTTTTATGCTGATTTAAAATCTGATTATGCACAGATTTAAATCTATTTTGATAGATTTTTTGTGATGTATTTCAATTGTAAAATTAATGCTTCAATCAGGCTCCAATCTAAATCTGTTTGACAAAGTTTCAGATCTGATTTCAGCAACATAACTGTGTATGTTTGATCATATCTCATGCCAAAATTTTTCTATGTGATCATACATATATTTTAAATAATTTTTTTTTTATTTTTTTAAATATAAAATTAATGATTCATATGATGACATGATTAAGGTTCAGATCTGAAAATTTTATGTAGTAGTAACAATCTAATTAGATTAGATAAAAATTCTGCATGCTATCATGTTATGGATATGATATGAACCAAAATTTTTCTTTATATATATAATATGTGGTATAGACTTTTTTCTTAGTAGCAAAGTATTCGAATTGAGCTGATTACCATAGTCATTTGGTCATAAAAAGAAGTAGAGATTAAAGTTTCTCTCTTGTCCAATTGACGGATTCTCTTATGACATGTAGGGGTGCTGATGTGATTGTATCTCATGAAGAAGAGTGACGAAAAGAAACCTTAGAACTCTTTTAATCATAAATTAAGTTTAGATTATATCTAAAAGGATTTATGATTTATTTTTTACTGATTTATGCAAAATACTCATATCTGAAAATTAGTTTTCTAATCTGAAATAATAACATATGATGTAAGGTTTTGCATGAAATTTTTTATAAAATAATTTTACAAATTGAAATACTTTCAATATAGAATTTCATATGCTTAATTATATATTAAGATATGATTATCAAAATATCTAGATTTTAGAATTGAAGATCTTAAGACACCTTATAAATTAAGGAGCTTTGAGTTAGCTTGAATCAGGTCATCTAACTGCGTTAGACATAGGACTAGTAATAAATATGGACCAAATAGAGAAATTAATTAAATCTAATCAATAGTTGAATTAGATTAAGCCAAAATTTTTCAACGATCAACCTCAAAAGTTGTAGCTTGATCAAGTCCATATTTTTGACCATACCAAATAGACCTGATTGTAACTCAGTGGTTGAGCCTGAGTTTTTTGGTTGATCAAATAGAAATTAATCGATCAATTAATGTCTAAGATAAGTTCGAAAGTATGATCAGTAGTTTTTAATTAGGAGCATGCTTATCTGACCTATATGGTGTCTAAGGCAAGCATTGACTACCCTTCCATCGATCTCACTTATCTGATCAATTAGATAGATTATGTTAAGATTAGATCACAGAATGATTTGAGTTAATCTATGCCATTAAGATTAATCAATGTGACTGATTTAGATATTCTTGAGCCAGCTTGTTTCTAATCCTCTTTGATGACTTGGTGAAGCCAGTGGAAGGATCATGGAAATGCTGGTTAACCTCTTCTCTTTATTCTTAAACTAATTAATTAAATCTTTTAAATTATTAAGTCTTTAAAATAAAATAGTTACGGGGATAACTGCTTCATAGCCTCATATTAAGGTGGATGGTAAAGGGTCCTATATTTTAGATTAGCATTGGAGACATCTTATTCCTGGCACTTATCTGGATATTAGAATTATCATTCATTATATGATAACTCTGCTGTACTATCTGATGAATGGTTGGGTTGACCAGAACCTACTCGGACCTGATCATTCATCGATTAGATTCACTGAGTATGTTCATGTTAATGGTTGGATATAACTAAGACTTTCAGTGGATGCACCATATGCTTGCTGAAGAGGTGTCTGGGGTAAAATTATTACTAAAAATTATTTAAAAAAATAATTGATTAAGAATCTATCCATAGTGCACATATGTTGGCAAAGCCATACTCGAGCTTATGTGTAGTTTATGTGGATTCTAGTACCTGTTAAGAGATTAATATAATTATTTGAATTGAAGGTAAAGACTATCAATTCATATAAAATAATAGAAGAATCTTTAGACTAAAGTCTAAGTCTTTAAGACTGAATAGTTCATATACTAATATAGTCTTATTTTTTCTTTCAACAATAGCTAATACTTTATCATTCAGCTTGCTGTTGGATAACGACAAGCTCATCAGATCATAGTTAATATCGAAAGCTCAAGATTATTTTGAAGTACAAGAGGATCTTGTATATACTTATAAATCTAGCACCTAAGGAGCCTGCTCCGAACGCTAGTGGTGCAATCAGAGATATTTACCAGAAGTGACTCAATGATCAAGTCACTGTGCATTGCATTATAAGGGTAGCTATGAATGACAAGTTCAATTGCAAGTTTGAGGATGCTCTATCAGAGGATATCTTTCAAATATTGAATGAGTTTTTTGACACTCCTGATAACGTTAAGAGGTGCAAAATATCTTGTGCTATCTTTAATGCATGGATGAGAGAAAGGGTGTTAGTCATTGATCATATATTGTATATGATTGAGCAAATTGAGCGTCTGAGTAAACTCAAATTTTTCTTGCATGAGCAGCTAGGAAAGGATACGATCCTGAATTCTTTATCCAACTCCTACCTATCCTTTCTTCATCGTTACAGAATGACTAAGTCTGCAGTAAACTATCATGGTTTGCTAAGATTATTATAGACCTTTGAGAAGGATAACCAGCATCAAAAGGAGCCGATGAATATGACAGATGGTTCTACTTATAGGCATCGTCTCTTTTAAAAAGGAAAGAAGAAGAACAAGAAGAAGGTGCAGCATACTAGGGCTCCAAAGCTCAGTCAGAATAAGAAGTCAAAAGTTGATAAGAGCCAGCAAAAGTACTTCTTCTACAAAAAGCTAGGATATTGAAAAAGCAATTATCCTCAGTATATAGCTTCTCTCGACTCCAACAAGCCGAACAAAAGAAAGTAGCAATCTGTTACTGGATAAGGTACTTATATAATAACTTCTTGTAATTTTTCTATATATGATACTACTACCTGGATATTGGATATCGAAAGTTCAATTAACATTTATAATTTATTACTGGGACTTTAGGTCAGTAGAAAATTCAGAGATGACAAACAGTTCTTGAACGTTGAAGATGGAAGCCTTATTTTAGTTCTAGTCCTAAGAATTATTTAGCTTATTTTTGAGTCTAGAATTATCATATTAGATGATTATCATTATTGTCCTTCTTTTTTTGATGAATGTCATCTCTATAGACCTTTTGGCTAAAATTGATTTCAACTTTTTAATAAAAGATAATTTTTATGATATCATTATGAATGATACTACAATTATACATGGATAATTAAAATATGACATATACCTTCTATCATAGCCTATAAGTGTAATGTAAACATCTATTAAATATTCTAAAGTAGATAATATAAATGATGCTTATCTTTGGCATTATCGACTAGGTCATGAGAACAAGAATAAGATGGACAGATTAACTAAAAAAGAAATCTTCAAAATTGGTGATTGTGAATCATTATCGATCTATGAATCTTATCTTCTTGATAAGATGACAAAGTCATCTTTTAAAAAAAAAAGATAATCGAGCCACTGATATTCTAAATCTAGTACATAATGATGTATGTGGAACCATGAGTACAAGTGCCAGAGGTGGATATAATTACTTCATTACTTTCACTGACAACTTATCTAGATATGGATATGTTTATCTTACGAAGCATAAATCTGAATCATTTAAAATATTCAAATAATTTCATAATGAAGTAGAAAAATAAATTGAAAAGAATATTAAAACTCTTCGATCAAATCGAAGAGGTGAATACCTTTTCAAAGAGTGTCTAATATATCTAGAAGAGAATATGATTCTCTCACAATGGATTTCTTCTAGAATACCACAGCATAATGGGATATCAGAAAGGAGGAATCGAACACTGTTAGATATGGTTTGATCTATGATGAAATCTGTGACTCTGCCAATCTTCTTTTGGAGATACACTCTAGAAACTGCATGCTATATTCTAAACAACGTTTCAAGTAAATCGATCACTAAAACTTTATATGAGATATAGACCAAACATAGGCCAACACTCTCTCATCTTAGGATTTGGGATTGTTCGGCTTATATCAAATGTTTACAAACCGACAAGCTTGGATTAAGGTCCGATAAGTATTTATTTATAAAATATCCAAAGAAAATAAAAAGATACTATTGCTATCTCACTGAAGAACAAAAGGTGTCTATTAGTAATAGGATAGTCTTTTTAGAAAGAGAGTTCCTTAGAGAAAGAACTGATGCCATTAAGATTGAACTTGGTAAAGTTCGTGAGGTAAAAAATTAGACACCTTGGAGTGAGAATACAGAATTAAATTTGATTGGAGAATCAAATTTAGAGCCTATCACAAAGGTACAATTGAGAAGATCCGATACAGTACCACATCAACTGGATAGATACTACGATTTCTTGATCTGAAATGATGATCCTATCGAAGTAGATAAGAACGACGAGGATCCGATCACTTATATAGATGCCATACAGAGGTTCAATTCTGAAAAATGGCTAAAAACTATAAAATCTAAAATAGAGTCCATGGAGTCAACGATATATGGATACTTGTTGATCCATCCAAAGGGATTAAACCCATAAGATAAAAATAGATCTTCAAAAAGAAAAGAGGAGCGGATGAAAAGGTAAAGACCTATAAAGTCTATCTAGTTACTAAAGGATATCATCAACGTTATGGTACTAACTATGATGAGACATTCTCTCCTATGACAATGCTCATGTCCATTCGAATTATGCTTGCTATAGCGATACACTTAGATTATGAGATCTAGTAAATAAATATCAAAATCACTTTTCTTAATAGACAGTTGAAAGAAGAGGTGTATATGATACAATATGAAGGGTTCACATCCATAGATAAATCTAAAGTATGCAAGCTAAACAGATTCATTTATGGACTGAAACAAGCTTTTTGAAGTTAGAACATGTATTCTGATAAGATGATCAAAACGTATGGCTTCATTAAGAACGGAGAGGAGCCCTGTATCTATAAATGGATTAAAAATTTTATAATCATCTTTCTTGTATTGTATGCAAATGACGTACTTTTAATAGAAAATGACATTCTTGCTTCATAAAGTGTAAAGTCGTGGCTATTATCATAATTTTTTATGAAAAATTTGGGAGAAGCATCTTACATTCTAGCGATGAAAATCTATAGGGATAGATCTAAAAGGTTGCTTGGATTGTCCCAAACCACATACATCGATACCGTGCTGAAATGATTCAACACGAAAAATTTTAAGAAAGGCTATATATTGATTGCCTAAGGAATTACTCTCTCTAAGAAGGATTGTCCAACAACTCTTCAAAAGAGAGTGTATGAGTAGAATCCCATATACCTCGACAGGAGGATCTATAACATATGCTATGATATATATGAGGCCGTATGTAGCCTACTCAATAAGAATAGTGAGCAGATATCAGTCTGATCTGGAAGAGAACCATTAGAAAGTTGTGAAGATAATCCTTAAGTATTTAAGAAATACCAAAGATCAATAGTTAATCTATGGAGATACAGACTTTAAATTTATGAGATATACTGATTCTAATTTTCAGTCTGATCATGAAGACAACAAAAGTATGTCTGGATACATTTTCACTTTATTTGATGGAACGATTTGCTGGAAGAGTTTCAAGTAACATACGATAGCTGATTCAGTATGCAAAGTGGAATATATTACAGTATCCGATACTGCAAAGAAAGCTGTTTGATTGAAAAAGTTCATCTGCAAATTTAAAGTGGTTCCTTCAGTTAAAGGTCCAAATTTACTGTATTATAATAGCACTGGTGCCATCGCTCAAGTCAAGGAACTCAAATCTCATCAGAAGATCAAATATATTCTACATCGCTATCACCTAATCCGTGAGATCATCGATCGAGATGACATCGAGCTATTAAAGATTGATAGAAAAAAAAATCTAGCCGATCCCTTTACTAAAGTTCTCAAAACTAAAGAGTTCAATGATCATAAGTGAAAGATGGATGTTAGATACTGTCCTGAATGGTTTTAGTTCAAGTGAAAGTTGTTGGAAAATATGTCCTAAAATCAATTATCTATCTATAGATGATTGAGCTCTTTGTAATATATATATAAATTATGAATAAATAAAAATTATTTTTGATAAGTTCATCATAAAAGTGCATCTTCCTTTAAACTCTTGTTTCATAATAAAATCTTTAGAACTATAATATAATCGATAAAGAAGAATTTATTGAATAGTTCTTAAATATGTTCATGACCAAATAATATGTTATTAACAAGGACAATAACATTTATCGAGTATAGATCATTGTGTGCTATATGGATTAGTTATCCTCCTAACCAAAGAGTATGGAGATAATGATATGGCATATAGGTGAGATGTAAGAGTATATCATCATTGAACAGTAACTCACCTGTGGAGCACTCTGCTGTCAAGAGTAGCTCGCAAAGCATATAGGTATAAGTGTTCCTCTAACCTAAGATTACCGCGATGACTTACAAACAATTCACTGTACTTTGATGCGAGACTACCTATATTTTTAATACAAGAAAGAAGACTACTGGGTACAGTCAAGTACTTGAAAAGACGATATATGAGTTAAGATGGGATTTATCTCTCTGGATTACAGGAGTTAATACATCACTGTATATCAATTCAGTAAAATCTTGATCAGGATAATCCTCATGATCTGTCACAGGATTTGAAAAAGATTAAAATACAATGTGGATGACTATTTTAGGATTGATAGTTAAATCTTAGGTCACTTTGAGCATTGAGGTCAAAAGAATAAATTATGCAGTAATCATATATCAAGATTCTTAAATGTTATTTTATAAATATTTGACTTATGCGGACATCGGATATCATTATTAGATGGTCAATTTGATTAGTATAGGATGTGGTTCCTATACTACTAGCTTAGTGTTCGAACTTATGGAGTCACGTACAAAGTCAAACAATGTAAGAAAGAATTGATCAGATATATATATATTCAATTTGAAAATATAAGACTTGATTGAATATATATATTTATTTAATTAAAATTAAATTTTATTATATAAAAAATATTAAAATACCACTTAGATCCACCTCTGCAGCACCCTCTGGCAGCTCCGATGATGTGGCAGTGAAAATGGGGAAGGCTCATCCTCAGGGATACACTGAAAATTCGAATATGGTCGTCTCTCTCTTGGTGCCATACCTGCAATGCTTAAATCATACATATAACTAACTTGATATATAAATTAATATAATAATAAATAATAATAGCAAAAAAATATATAAATGCTAATGAATAGAACTGTATTGCATACCATTAATGTAAAAAAAGATTCAACAAAGAATATAGATCTACTCATTAATATTCATATCCTCCTCGATTTGTAGGTTCTCCTCCGAATCACAATAATCGATTAATATATCATCTTCTATCTCATCATCATTTATGAACTGATTGTCGCCTTCTGAATGATCAAGATTAAATACAAAATCAACTTCAACTTCGTTGGATGGTAGATCAGTCCTATTCAAAGGAGTTGTTACAAGTTCTTCATCAACAAGGAGCTCAATCAATGGTTGTTCTTTCTCTTGAAAGGCTTCCTCTTTATATAGATCTAAATTTTCATCCATCTCTAGTCAGGTTGGTATGTCATATATGTCTTTAGGTATTATTCTTTGTATGACATCCAATCACTTCAATACTTCGGATTCTTCGAATATATTACTTATTTTGCTTGATTTGCTAATATAGATGACTCATTCTGGTATCATGTTTGTATAAAATTTATACTAATAAAATATGAATCGATATGAATATCTATCTTCTCATTGCTAATATCTTACCATTCACACTGAAACAAAAATATCGAATTATTGGACCCATACTTCAGTTCTATGATATCTATCAATACACCAAGATATTCAATCTCTTTTTCTCCTTTATATCCTATCATAGCAATTTTACAATTCTGGATCTATCTTTGCATCTCAAGCTCTTTTATATGAAATCTCATTCCTCTAATGATATAGGATGCATAGTGGTTAACCTTTTAATTGGGGTCACATGCTAAATCATTCAACTCATCGATCACATCCTCTTCTTTATTGAAATACTTAGATTTCATCTACAACATAACATAAAAATTATATTGATTCAAATAATTAATTTTATAATTATTAAAATATAACATAATACTAGTGAAACTTATCCGACCTTCAAATTATTTTATAATTTCCTTCTATGTCGATCATCAATATCTGTATTATTCTCTCTGGATAGTATACTCTTGTGCTCACTGCAACAAGTCATGATTTTTAATTTTACATTGATATGAAATAATTAGTTAGAATACTAAAAAATATACTAAGATGGTACTTAATAAATCTTCAATTTTTTCATAATTATTTATAATATAAAAGTGTTCCTTGGATAGCACATTTATGTCCATAAACTTATATCTCCTTCCACCCATAGGTCGAGCTGTTTATTTGAATATAGACAGTGTCAGTTCATCATCATCCTATTCATGATCTGTGTTATGTTCTGCATGATTGAATCTTATTTTGATATCATCAAGATACATCGAGCAGAATATGACGCACTCCGTAACTATGTATGCTTTCACTATAGGCCCTTCAGGTCATGCCTTATTACGCACATATTTTTTAGAGTACATAGAATTTTATAAATAAAAATAAATTTAAATTTAACTAATATGTTTATATTTTATAACTGATATGATAAAAAAAATATAATTTCTTTATCTTTCAATAGGATACATTCACCAATAATATACCGGTCCGATCAATAGAGCTTTCTTTGGAAAATGAACAGTTAGATGCATCATAACATCAAAAAATGATGGTAAAATTTTTTTTTCTAACTTACAAATAATGAGCATGATATTCTTCTTAAACTTCTCAAGTAAGTAAATCTTCAATTTTTGATAACATAATTCTCGAAAGAACACTTTCAACTCAATTAATGCAGCTTGAACATCACCACTCAGATAGCCATGCATGACCACAAGAAGCAAGCGCTAGATCATCACATGGAAGTCATAACTTTTTATGCTAGAGATATTGCCGTCATTATTGCCAACACACTGTAATACATTTGAAGCATAAGTATCAAAAAACTTTATGATTTTGAACCATGCACAGAAACTCTTCTTCTTCTCACCAAATAGTAAATAACATGCAGGTGGTATAAAAAATTTATCACCTCAGTGAATTAAATGGAACTCCAATCGGATTTTTATTTCTTACAAATTAAGGTGAGCTTTTGAATTATCTTTTATTTTTTCTATGATGTTCAACACTGTACCAATGATATTATCACAAATATTCTTCTCAATGTATATTATATTTAAGTTATGACGAAGTGGTAGCTACTTTCAGTATGGTAGTTCAAAAAATATGTTTTGCTTCATCCAATTCAGCTAAGCTTTAGTATGTTTCTGCTTGCGAGTATCCGATGTTTTCCTAAATTTCATAATTTCAATGGCTTTAAATTATTCTAAAACTTTTGCTCCACCTAACTTCTTAAGTAGTGGATGTCGGTCAGACTTACCATCAAAGTATTGATATAACGGATCCTCTAAGAGTGATTAGCAGGTAGAAACCATCGATGATCCATGAAGTGAATTTTTCTTCCATGCTTTAAGTGTAAGGAGGACGTATCCTTGTTGCATATTGGGCATGCTAGATATCCTTTGGTACTCCATCCAGATAAATTTTATATACAAAAAAAATATTTATGATCCATAAAATCAAACATGCAACTTAAAATTTTTTCAACTGATGGAATCATATGTTTGTACTCTATTTTTCTATAGCTTCTTCAGATTATCGATTAAGAATCGTAGATATACATCAATTTTATTACTTAATACTTTCGAATCCGAAATCAACAGTGACATAAAAATAAATGGTTCTTCATACATTTTTAAGATGACACATTATATGGTACTAGCATCATAGGCCTCATACTGTAGAAAGTACTCAAAATGTCAAAGGACTTAAATCCATCTGTTGCTAGACCAAATCGAATATTGCGTGGGCTATTCATAAAGTGTGGATGCTTTGCATCGAAGTCTTTCTACACTACAGAGTTGGTCGGATGGCTAGGTATGTTCTCCTTCGAAACTCACTGCTTATGATACCATCTCATTTTTTCAACTATCTTTGTGGGCATATACAACCTTTGAAGTCTTGAAATTAATAAAAAATACCTCAAAATTTTATGAGGTATCTTCTTTTCCTTTCTATTATCGATTTTGTACCTAAGCTCATCGCATTTCTAACATTCACTTGCTTGTTCATTCTCTTTATAAAATAATATCAGTTATTTTTACAGGCATGCATAGGAATATACCCAAGTTTCAATTCCCGCATGTATGTTTTTGCTTTAGAATATAATTTCGAAAGTCTCTCTTCATCGAAAAAAGCTACTTTAATCAATGTCAAATTTTGATCAAATGATTTCTGACTCCATCGATTCATGATTTTAATACGAAGCAATTTGATCAAAAACTCTAATTTAGAAAACTTTATATAATTTGGATAGAGTGGCTCTCATGCATCCCTTACAAGCTTTGCATACTATTCAGAAGTCCCTTCTATCTCATTAATATTGTGTTCATGATTAGAACTGTCTTCAGATGCACTAGTACTCATGGGTACATTTGAGTGAACATCCTGATATAAATCATCTAATAATGAGTCTATACCATCATATTCGATAGGTTCTGTAGTATCATTATTATCTTCAATATCGTCATCGTCATGCATAACTTCTTTCGAATCATCCTTCCCATGCCAAATCCAACGAGTATACTTGTCCATATGATAATATAGCATATGCACCTCAACAAATGATATGTGATGATATACCATATTGAGACATCTCTTATATAGATTTTTTATCCTACTGGTACTGTCAGCCTTACACCATACAAACTCATTAAAATTTTGAATATCTTTTCGATATTCAGATAAAAAAATATCTCTAGTATTCATCTAACTTTTGTTGATATCCATCTAATAATAAAGAAAATCATTAACAGTAAAGAAAATATCCCTGACATTCATTCAAATTGGATCGCGACCCTGATCCCAAACCGAATCCCGACTCAAACCCCGAGCTGGATCTCGATTCGACCTAGATCTTGACCCGATCCAACCTGGCTCCCGACCCCTATTTTTCCTCTATTTTCCCCCTATTTTTTCTCTATCTTTTTTTGTGGAGTCTCAAATGGGTGGAGGGTTGGAGCTACCGAATATGGAAGCTTAGATTGAGACTTCTCAAAATAGAGAAAGTAGAGAAAAAGCATGAAAAAATATAATAAAAATCAGCAAAAATAAATAATTTTTTTCCCACATAGATTCATCATTTTTTTGATATTTGCGATGAAAATATTTTTATGGCAAATAATTCTATTGTAAAAACTCTATATTCTTGTAGCGCAAACTCAATTTAGGGTATAGGGTTAATTTAGAGTTTAGGGTTTAGGATTAGTTTAGGGTTTAGGGTTCATAATTAATTTAGAGCTTAGGATTTACAGTTTAAAGTTTCAGAACTTTAGGATTTAAGATTTAAGATTTTAAGGCTTCGGATCTATGGCACACTATCCACAGATTCTGCATATACAAATTAATACAAGATAATTGCTATCTAATTATTTTATCATTTAAAATGACTTACATAATAAATTCATCCTGTCACCAACTAATAAGTAAAATTAGGTCCTATTCTATTTAAAAATTATATTAATTATATAGGTCAATTATAGTAATTAAATGATATGCAATAGGAGCTGAAAAAAATTTCGACAGTATTTCTCTTTAGTTCTCCCTATACAGCTGAAGATGTATGAGGAGAACTAAAGAAAAATACTATCTAAAATTTTTATCAAATCCTCAACATATTGTTTGATTATTATAATTATTTATAAAATTAATTATAATTCTTAAACTATTCAAATTGAATAATCAATTGATCAATGTATATAATTCTCCTATCCATATAAAAATATATAAATATACAGATGTCATAGAATGTATATATTAATCAAAAGATGGATCTATGGTTCTATGCAATGTAAATTTTTTAAAAATAAATACCTAATTAATTAGTTAAATCAACATGTAATTATAAAATATAAATTCATCACAAAAGATATGGTTGTGTAGTAAAATCAGATATTGATAATGAAATCAGATATCAAGTAACAAGATATGGTTTATAAAACAAAGTGGTAGAAACCAATGACATCAAAAAATTAAAGGTTGTCAACAACCACTACATCAATATATTCAATAATACATGACATCAAGATTGATTGGTGCAGTGAATTGTTAAATTGTTTGACACTGCATTAAGGTCTCTAAAGTGTTTACTAGCATTAGCATAAATTGGATTTGGTGCCTTTACATAGTGTGTATTACTTTTGTTGGTTCTTATTTGAAGAAAAGGAGGAAAGCCACAGATCACCGCCTCTTGCCCGAATCACTGCTGCCTCTCTAGATGATGGTCGAAAACCATTCGCAAGGTAGAATTCATCGGTGAGGTAGGATGGAGACTCGCTAGAGAAGGGATCCAAGTACTTGACTCGATCGGGATCATACCAGGGGTCCTAGGCTCTTCAAACTTTTCTTTTCTTTTTCTTTCTCACATTCTCTCCTGAACCCTCTGGAAGCTTTCTAGACCCTCATAGACGCTAGCCTCCTTGGCTCCTCCCAGCCCCGCTCTCCTCCCTATTGCATCCCTTCAGTCTCTGCCACCTCCCATCGGTCTAAAACTTCCTCCCTGTCTTGGCCTTTCCCTATGATCCATTGCTTCTCGCGAAGGCAACCGCACAGACCCAACACAAAAAGAAAAGGAAAATAAAAAAAAAACCTTCTCCCTTTCCTATTTGATGGAAATAGAAAACTCCCCTTTTCCTCTTCTTTGGTGCCCTCAGACCTTTTCCATTTGCAGTGTCGGAGCTGTCGTAACTCCAACGGATGGAGGTCCTCACCAGCCCCTGACCCCCGTGCTCCCCTAGCCCTCGGCCCCCGCGCTTGCACCCCATGCCCCCTACGATCTACCCTTCTCCCGGCTCCTGCGCCCGCACCCCACCACATCCCATTGTCGCCCGACGGCACCTGCCACCCTTCCCCTCCCTCCTTCCCAGCCTGGCCCCTCTTCTCCCCTCTAGCTAGATGAAATGAAAATAAATAAAAGGGTACCAATCTTATCTTTGTCAGCAACGGCAACATGGAGACGTACGGCATGCAGGAGATGGTTTCGACGATGAGGATTAATGTACAGTGAGAGAGGGAGGGAGGAAGAGAGGGAGAGAGCCATGGGAGAGGGGTTTTGGCAGGAGAAAGGGAGGGAGAGAGGGAAAGCACAAGCAGTGGGGAGGAGCCAGGGGTTTCATGTGAAAAGAGGAGGGTTTCGCAGGAACCAAGAGAGGCAGACAGAAGTGATAAAAAAAAACCTAATTTTCATTAAATTTTTAGCGACAGTTATTTTCATCTCTAAAAACTACTATTAGCAACAAATATTCCATTTCCATCACTCATAATTTCCACCAAATTTTTTTCTCTCTAAAAATTTTTCCTCTAAAAAATTTAATCAAAAAAATTTCATAAAAAAATTAATTAGCAATGAAAATTAAATTTCTATTGCTACTAAGCATTATTAGTGATGTAAAATATTTTTTCATCGCTAATAATTTCCACCAAAAAAAATTTTCTCTAAAAATTTTTCATCTAAAAAAATTTAATTTATAAAAAATTAATTTATGATGAAATAGTATTTTTTGTTACTAATAATCATTATTAGCGATAAAAATATGTTTCCATCGCTAATAATTTCTGACAAAAAAAAATTTTCCCCTAAAAATTTTTCTCTCTAAAAAAATTTAACAAAAAAAATAGCGATAGAAAATATTTTTACATCACAAATACTTTCTACCACCTAAAAATTATTTCTTGCTAAAATAATTTTTATCCAAAAATAAATTTTTCATCACAAATAAATTTTTGTTCGATGCATGGAGCATGTGCATGCTGTTCGATGCACTGTGCACATGCGGACTCGCATGGCACACGATGGACAAGTGCAATGCATGTCACCTATATTATGATTGTGAACAGAGACAATGAGAACTCCGATGTGATGCAGAGAGTTAAAAATTTGAACAATTTTTAGACCATTCGATGTGAAGTAGCATGCACGTCGTTTGATGCAATGCAAGATGCACACTATTCGATGCTCATAATTTTAAAAGTGCGAATGAGTCGGGTTGACCAGTAACCCAATTCGAATCAATTCAATTAGACTGATCCAAAATTTTTTATCGTAAATAATTAGACATTAGCGATAGAAATATAGCATCCATCAACGATTCATCCCCCTCGACTTTTGTCATACTTGAATCGATATTTTTCTTTTTGAAATAAGCCTAACAATTCAAAAATCTTAAAATTTGGGAGTTAGTATAGAAAAAAAAGATAGGAGATGAACAGGATGAGTAGAAGAAGAAGTTTGGAAAATTGTAAGTCTCGATTTTGCAGCTGGTTGAAGAGAATGTTAGTATAATAAAGGGGTAAAAATCGATAGAGAGAGAAGTAAAGCAAAAATCGACAAAAAAAAATTTCATCATAAATAATCTATCATTTATTTTTTTAAAATTTTTGATTTTTCATCAATTATTTACAATAAAAATAAATTTTACATTACAAATAAATTATTTACGATGAAATATTTTTATCATAAATAATCTATCATTTATTTTTTTAAAATTTTTTATTTTTCATCGATTATTTGTGATGAAAATTTTTTTATCAAAAATAATTTAGTATTTTTTCATCACAAATATAGCTTATTTATGACTAAAAATTTTTGTCACAAATAAACTATCATTTATTTTTTTATTTTTTTATTTTTATTTGATTATTTATGATGAAAATTTTTAGTCATAAATAATTTATATTTATGATAAAAATATTTTTTTCATCGCAAATACTTTATTATTCATGATAAAAAATATTTTTCATTATAAATAATATATTATTCACAATGATAATATTTTTCATCGTAAATATAGGTATTTACAATAAAAATATTTTTGTAGCAAATAATTCAATCGTAAAAATCCTATTTTCTTGTAGTGATATAATTTTTTTTGCTTGTTATCTATTTTATCTATCTAAAGCTAGACAGCTCAGATATCTTCTTAGTCGGCTAACTTTCATATCTTGATCAGTTAACTGAATTTTTAGATTGGCTCAGAGAATTTATAAATTTTTACTGCTTTTTGTATTCTTTTATTTTTGAGCCTGAGTCAGCTATCCCATTTTTGTGAGTTAGCTAAGCTTCAGCCTTCATCAACTATGTTGTTTTCATGATCGACTCAGAAGAATTTCTAAAATTTTTAGTCTACTATCTTTATGTAGAGTCTAAGACTGAGTCGGCTATCCAGATAGATAAGTTAATTTTGATCCTATCTTGATTGACTCATATAAAAACTTAATCGATTAAGGAAGATCATCTGAATTTTATCTTTTTCTGTCTTTCTCATGATTCGAGACTAGATCGACTTAACTTCTTTCTCAGTCGACTCAAAAGTATGCGATATATGTCAAAATTATTTTTTTTTAATTTTAAGTAGCTTTCTTTATCAAACATATTCTAGGTTAGATTTATCTTCTCAAACTTAATATTTGAATTATCGAAAAGTCTTTTTAGGCTAGATTTTTTTATCAAATTCTTTGTATACTAAAGTTAGTTTCTTTGCTTCCAAAACTTAAATCTTTGACTTGAGAATATGGAATCACTAAAATTTAATAGAATTTTCTCTCAAATTATGTCAACTTTTGAGCATTATAAAAAACTCTATAATCACCCTTAAAAGCATCATTAGTAATTTCAATTTGTACTCAAATTTTTTTGACATTATCAAAATCAATTCCAAGACTAACATACGTTTACCCTAAAACATATATTCTAGATTCTATGCCATACTTGGATAATTGTAGAATAAAAATATTAAAATATTAGAATCATTCTTTTCATATAAGTAAAACATAAATCTATATCTTTATTAAACTTTAGTAAAAGAACTTATTAATAAAATAAATATTTTATATATTCATAAAATATATTATTTTTTAAATAATTATGTAATTAATAAAATAATATTTTAAAATAGATATTTTTTAAATAAAAAAATTTTTGCATGTATATCCTTCTAAATATTCAAATTTATGTGAATACCCTTGTAAAATTGATATTTACATGTATATCCTTATAAAATACTTGATTTGCATGTATACTTTTTTTTTATTTTTTGTATATATACTCATGTCATCTAACATCGTTAAAAAGTTAATGATTAAAAATTTAAATGACTAAAATACCCTTATGAGTATATATGCAAAAAAAATTATAAGGATATATATGCGATTAGTAATTTACAAGGATATATAAATAAATATTAATTTTAAAAGGGTATTCATGCAAATTTTGACATTTAGGAGGGTATACAAGTAAAAATTATTTATTTAATTTTAATTGTATATTATTTTAACGAGATGGAAAGAATTTAAACATATTAATTAATATCATAGTAAGGATGATTCAAGTACATTAATTTTTATCTATTGCTTCTTTATTGGCATTTATAGTAGGAATAGTTCATTTGTTTAAAGATTTTATATAGATACTTCTCAAAAAAATTTAAATAAAATAAAGTTAATCTAATGATAGGAGGTTCACACAACTTCACCCACTACTTTCTTGCCAGTATTCTACCATTGTTTGTTGGCACTATCAAATCAGCATCATCATTTTCTTAAAGATGTCAGTGTGCAATTGCTCAGATGTAGCCACCCCTTGCCATATTCCAAGTAACATGAGCCCCACCTTAGCATAGACTCAAAACGACATAAATGCAATCAATCTAATGGAATTTAACAGAGAGAAACTTGTGACAGGCAAGAGAACCTATCTCAATAAGCATGATACCACCTTTTTTCACTTGAGAGAACTACTAACATCATCACTTTAGCAAAGTATATCGACAAGCAATCTAAATTAATAATCCAATTTGCATGCTCTGAAATATAAATTAATGTATAACTACTGCAAATTAGAAGCAACCAAGAAAGAGTAATAACAAAGTAATTTCCACTTGTACTCTTCTCATCAAATAATGTGCAGTCAAATAATGTAGCATCTAACAAAGTAATAATCATAACTCATCATCATCTTTCTCAGCGATATGCTTCAGAAGCTCATGTTCTCCACATGATAAAATCTGAAATTAACTAATAAAAAAAATAATAATGAGATTTAACTTTATATCAACTAAAAAATTATGTTTAGCAATTATCAAAATATTGATCTAAATAATTTGAAAGAAAATAAAATACGAAAATTGAGATAGTATCTCCAATCACATACCAATCAAGATTATTGGTAGGCATTACTTCTCCAATTGAAATTTCCATCGTTCTAGCTTGCTTGCAGGGTCTTTCTTTATTTTTTTTCTCTCTTGGTGCTATAAATAATGCATGTGTACCTCCTGTTGTTGACATTCTTCCTCTTGAGCTATTTCTTTTAGGCATGTAATTTTTTTAATAAGAAGTAATTAATAAATGATAAATATCCTAGTCAAACTAGTGCATATGTTACCTCCAGGGTTTTTTGGTACAGAAGATGATGATACTGAAGCTTGAGATTCCTCCACTACTGGATTTTTACAGGTCTTTGCATGATGCCCAAGTTCACCACAACGCTTGCATTTGTGCATTCTCTTCAATGCATTCTCATCTGTACCTCTAATTCTCTTCTTCTTTGGTCTTCTAGGGGGTCTTAGATTAAGCTTAGGAGGCAACACTTTGTATCCAATATCAACTTTTATCCATTGGGCCTCATCAGATAATGGTCCAATTTTTAATGCATAAGTAGCTTTATACTTTGCAATGGTGAAGTATTCAGAAACATAATTTTCCAAGTTTGCACCTCTTATACTACAAATAAAGGCAGCTGCATGAACACAAGGAATGCCTAACATGTTCCACACGACAAGAGCACCTTCATTCATTTAGAATTACTTCATATCTTTCATTAGTCTCCATTACTTCTGCTTTATAATCACTGGTTCTATAAACATTATAATCACCTAACTTAAGATTGATATCTCTAATATATTTTATTACCAAAGGAACTAAATTTTCCTTCCAGCGAGTAGCCATTCGCCTTCTAGCTTCCATCTTCATCATAATTTTTTGCCTCACAACATCTAATAGATCAAGAATAGGTTTATGTCTAGCCTCAGAAATCCAGACATTGAATGACTTTGAAAAGTTGTTCGTTATGTAGGAGCACTTAGCTATGATACCAAATTGAGATCTACTCCACAAACCAATATTTTCAGTACTCGGATACTTAAATGCCTCCAAGCTAGCTTTTTTAATTTGATCCATAACATCATCATGCTGAACTTTTGTGAATGTCCTTGTAGCTTCCCATACCTTAATTTTAAACCAATCTCCTGGAAACTTTGTTTGAAAGTTTTTGTACAGGTGCCTCATGCATTTTCTATGTTCTGTTTAAGGATATATATATTGTACTGCTTCTTCTAGTCCCTTTTGTCGATCAGATATAATTACTAAACCTTCAGGAGTTTCTATTGCTTCTTTAAGTGCCTCTAAAAATCAAGTCCAGCTATTGCTATCTTCAGATTCTGCTATACCAAAGGCAACTGAAAATAAAGTATTATTTTCATAAAGTGCTGTAGCAACCATCATCACACCTCGAAATGTTTTCTTTAAGTGGCAACCATCTGGCCTATAAGAGGTCTACAACCAGATAAGAAGCCCATACTGCAAGCTCCTAGAGCAACAAAGAAGTGGTGGAAGTAATGCCTATCACCTACCACATCTAATTGCAGCTTTACTACACTACTTGAATTTCTTCTTAAAAGCTCCTCTTTGAAATCTTCCATTCTGTCAAAAGAATCTGCCCAATTCTCATGAATCATGGACATGGCAAGCTCCTTTCCTCGTCAAACTCTGTGATATGGAAACTCAAGATGATGGAACTGCAATAATCTCTTTTTTAGTTCAATAGGTGACAGGTCATCCTCTTTTCTTAGCTAACCATTCACCCTGTCACGTATCCAAAACTGTGTGGCCATCTTGTTGCCACATTTATTCACAGATGAGCATGTATGAGGTTCCTTCAAATTTTTGATCTGCACAAACAGCCATAAGAATAAATTAATACAAGTAACATTATTTATATACACTATAATGAATAGAATTGATATTTCTACCATAATACCTGAAATGTGTGACCATCGCATAATAGTGAAGTATGGAGCCTCCAATTGCAAGCTTCATTTTTGCAAGTTACTGTCATTCTACCTAGCTCACTTTTGAGAATCCTTACAACAAATTCATTTATTATAGCATTTTGACTCAATGCTACCTTGAAGTGTTCTCAACTTGCAAATTTTGCTCCCACAGACATGTTAGGATTCTCATTGTCCATCTCATATATCTCTCCCTTGTATTCTATGACATCATCATCATCAGACTCAGAATCATTACTATAGATACTATGATAACTACTCTCAGAACCATAAATTTCAGTATCTAATTCTTACTCCTCTTGAAATATAGCTTCATCGTTTACCCTAATATTGTCATTATTCTCAATAGCAGTAGCTGAGATATCAGTCCCTAATATAGCTGGACGCTCAATTTCATTCTATTTTTGGTTCTCCCTTTGGTCATCCACTTGAACCTCTCCTATTGCGACTATTTCACCTCTACATATTTCAATTTGGTCTTGACTACCTAGTGTTGATTAAGAAAACTGTATATCATTAGTCTCTTTTATGACAAATAAGAAGCACTCCTTCAAATCTTGACTTCAAACAAATTCATTAGTTTATGATCTGTATCTAGAATCATATAAGATTTAGATGATAAATGTCTAACCACAGACCAAATCTTTATAGTCTCTTCGAGCTTCAAATTAAATATATGCACTGTATCATCACATAGCTCTATGTAAGAATAGCAATCAACATTGACTAATCAGCTTTTTTGCCTCCCAAAATAATATTTTATTCTTGTAGAATTCTTAATCTTCTTAAAATAACTTTCAAATTTCATCTTCAACTTGAAAAGTGGTTGCTCCATTTTAATAAGCCTGGACATGAAATAAGCAACTATTCATGATAAATCATATACGAAATAAAATTTATCAACCAAAACCACACTATAGAAATATAAAAAAAAAGAAGGAATAATGCTTTTATCAATTCATGTGATATAACCACAAAATTATAGAGGTAAATTTGATAAAATATTTCAGCACATATCATCATTATTTTCACTATTTTTTTAATCTTAGAATATATTCTTGAAATAAATTTTAGAAATTTAACTAACAAATATCAAACTATTTCATGTTTATGTTTCAAATAAATAATTATTTATAAAAAAATATAGATTAAATAAAAAATAAAATATAAATTAAAGCTTGTATATAATATAATGATTAGGATGATAAAACATATCAATATATAATGATATGGTTGGCATCCGAGAATCAGGGACATCATAGTGTAGCAAGTTGAATGTTGTTGAACATAGTTAAACCAGAAGAGTAGGACCCACCAAATTGAGATGATCTAGATTTCGAAGGCAGGGGATACCAGTGGAGAGAAAGATGCCGCCAATATTCCTCAAAAAAGAAATGAAGCAGCAGATGCCGAGCAAAGAAAAATGGTTGATGCAGAGCAAAGAGGGCCCACCAGAAAGCCAAGAAAAATGGTGGGAGAGGCCAAAGGAGAGCGGAGAGGAGGCCGGTCTGATCTTCCGATTCAGCAAAACTCCGACAAATCAGCGTCAGCATCCCAAAATCCGGGAGTGCAATGCGTGGAGAACTCCGACGAGGTACCCAACATGGAAAAAATCCGATGTGCTCGGCTTGGCTTACGATGATGACCAAGATCGGCGATGCTGAGGAGATCACTGGCGAAGGAAACAGAGAAAAGGTTGCTCGTGCATGGGAGCGACGGTGGAGGGAGTAGGGCACGGAGGAGATTTTCGATGATGCGATCTCCGACGATGCTGAGGAGATCACCGATGAAGAGAAAAGAGAAAGAGGGTCCTCATGCGCGGGACCAGCGATGGAGGGAGTAGGAGTACGGCACAGAGGGGATTTCCGACGATGCGATCTCCGACGATGATCTCCAGCGAGAGGCTTTGACGGTGATCTCCAACGCGGGACCGACGGTGGAGGCTTTGATGGGATTTAGGGCTCCAGTGAGAGGAACGGGACGAATACGGGAGAAGAGAAAGAAAAAGGATCGGGTGGCTTCAGTCTACCCGTTAACCCATTAACTAGTTTAGGGATAAAAATGTAATTTCACTTTTTTATTAATTTTTAATTTACAGAAAAATATTTTTAGCTAATGGCGCTAGGACGACTGTTCGTAGAGGGTAGTCAAGCAAAAATAAAATTTTTTAAGGATATATATACAAATATAAAGTTTAAAAAGATATTTAAATAAATTTAGATTATTCAGAAGATATATATGTAAAAATTTTTAAATAAAAATATTTCAAACATCGTGCTGATTATATGCTGCTATATATTTACATATTAACTGGAGGCTTTGCATCCGTTCGCCATATGTAAGGACATTTCATCCACCACATATTTTAATACATTTTCATGCAGTAGTGGCTTGCTTCTTAAAGCTTTTGAGTATTTATTTGTAGATAACAATATTTTCTAGTATTTAATGATGCCGAATCCATAGAATCCATATCAATCTAACTGTCATCTAGTAGTTATTTCATCATGAACCTATGAATCACACCTGCAGTCAAATTATAGATAGATGTGGACCATCAAAGGTCCTCCAACTCTAGTAAAATGATTTAGGAACATGGAATAGATGATTGAGAAGATTTTTTGTTTTATTATCAAGAAGAAATAGCAAATGATAGCAAAATATTGCATGGATATAATAATAAGGGAGGGGATTTGTCATGGAAGAAAAGGACCAAAGAAATCAAAATCCCTTGCAAGATTGAATGTTATCTTCCAAGTGGAGTTGAAGAGAATTAGTGATAATTAATTGTTTAAATTTAAAAAAAAAAAAAAAAAGAGAGATTGGAGACTCTTCATGCGTATTGGATCTCGAGATATGAAAAATGAGGTGCAATAGGGCTGACGTTCATACTCTTGTGCTCTGCACTTCTGCATGCAAACACTCTCATCCATCTTTCTATTTTGACATTTTGACATGTACGGCAAATACAGGTTTTAGATTTATCTTATAAGGAACAGCTCAAACTAGATATCTATAAATTTTAAAGTTGTAAAGGCCGTCCTTTTTTGCTTGAATTTTTTAAATAATATATTTTAAGGGTAGGAAAATGATTCGTCATTATCTACACTTCCACCATATTTTTTTTTTTAATGATATTTTCTTACACAATCATGATATAAGATTACTTAATAAATCAATTAGCAAGTTTGCCAAGCAACTATGCATGAATCATGTATATGCAACCTATATTTTATATTTTATTTGTTGCATTAATTAGTTGGTATATAAAGTTGTATATTTTTTTAATATAGAAAGATATTGATTCTGGCACTCCATTAGAGATAAGAAAGATTGTAGAAAAAACTTATAAATTTTGAATTAATATTGATGAATATGATCTGAGCGAAGGATGACAAAGCTATACTGTTCTTAAAGTATCTTTTAGTGATGGATTTGTAGAATTTAGAGAAAATAGAAATGGAGGATCTTCTAATGTGAGTTATTTTTTCTCAATATGTTGGTTATGAATCATTATTATTTATATATTTTGTTGCAATATTTGATAACACTTCAGTTTTTGTATGCCAAAGATAATTAAAAGGAAAGTACTATTACAGATAGAACTATGAAGAAAAGAAATATACGAAGAAAGTAGATAAATGATCATATGATAAATATTATCACAATTGATAATGAAGATATTGTTTCAAGTTATGTAAATAATATAGATGATTTAAAAAAATATATATGTAACTAATTATATTTTTATTTTAAAAAAAATAATTAATTATGATATTCTATATTATATCTTTTTTTTATTCAAATAAAATCCCTAACAATTTTATGTTGTGTGAATTGAATAGATTTCTTTCAGTCTAGCTATTTTTTGATTTATAAGTTTTTTGTGATATCAAACATATATCAACTAAAATGATCGATTTTCATGATATTTATTATATTTGAGAAAGAGTACATTGTTCAAAAAGATACGTGAATAGAAGGTAAATTTTATCATGTTTCGACAAGGTAAGCATACTCAAAACAAAAGAAAAAAAATAATAAATTATCCTAATCTCTCTTGATGTTTGAAATAATTATATAATCGTTCAATATTTTAAAAATATAGGTATAACCTTTTAATCAAATATAGGCAACCGCACAAACCCATCGTAGAAGAAAGAAGAAAAAGAAAAATAATAATAAAAAAAAACCAAACCCCTTTCTCCCTCTCCTATTTTATGGAAATAGAAAATCTCTTTCTCTTCTTCTCCAATGCCCTCAGACCTTTCCCATCTACGGCGTCGAAGCTGCTGCGATACCTGTGGATGGAGGTCCTTATCGATGTCGGGTCCCTATGCTCCCTCGACCCTCGACCCCCTTGCTCACACCCCACGCCCCCTATGACCCACCCTTCCCTCAACTCCTATGCCCACACCCCACCGCACCCCACCACAACCCGACAGTGCCTGCGACCCCACCCCATCCCTCCTCCCTGCCCTGGCCCTTCCCCTCTAGCTAGATGAAATGAAAATAAATAAAAGGGTACCGAACTTACTTTTATCAGCAATAGCGACATAGAGACCTACGACGCATAGGAGATGGTTTCAGTGGTAAGGATTGACGTACGATGAGAGAGGAAGGGAGAGAGCTGAGGGAGAGGGGTTTCGGCAGAAGAGAGGGAGGGGGAGAGGGAAAGCACAGGTGGTGGGGAGGAGCCGAGGGTTTCGCGGGAAGAGAGGAGGGTTTTGAGAGAACCAACAGAGGCAGATGGAAGTGATTGAAAAAAATCTGATTTTTATTAAACTTTCAGTGATGCAAAATTATTTTCATCGCTAAAAATTATTATTAGTGATAAATATTCTATTTTCATCATTAATAATTTCATCAATTTTTTTTTCTCTAAAAAAATTTAACCAAAAATAATAATAAAAAAATTAATTTATGATGAAAAATAAATTGCCATCACTAATAAGTATTATTAGCAATGCAAAATATTTTTCCATCACTAATAGTTCCTGCCAAAAACATATTTTTTCTCTTTAAAAATTTTTTGTCTCAAAAAATTTAACCAAAAAGATTTCATAAAAAATTAATTTACGATGAAACATTATTTTTTATCATTAATAATCATTATTAGCAATGTAAATATGTTTCTATCGCTAATAATTCTCGACAAAAAAATTTTTTCCTTCTAAAAGTTTTTTTCTCTAAAAAATTTAATCAAAAAATTAGCGATGAAAAATATTTTAATGTTGCAAATACTTTCTACAAAAAAAATTATCCAAAAATAAATTTTTTATCGTAAATAAATTTTTGTTCGATGTATGGAGCGTATGCACATCATTCGATGCATGTGTGTGTGCGGGCTCTTATGGCATGCGATGGACAAGCATAGATGCATGCCACCTATACGATGATTATGAATGGAGATGACAAGAACTCCAATGTGATGCAGAGAGTATAGATATTTCAATAATTTTCATACCGTTCTATGCAAAGTGACATATACATCGTTCGATGCAATGAGTGATGCGCACTATTCGATGCTCATGATCTTGAAAGTGTAAATGAGTCGGGTTGACCCATAACCCAATCCAAATCAATCCGATTAGATTGATCCAAAATTTTTTGATATAAATAATTGGACATTAGCGATGAAAATATAGCATTCATCAACGATTCATCCCCCTCGACTTTTACCGTTCTCAAATCAACATTTTTTTTTCGAATAAGCCTGACGGTTCAAAAATCTTTAAAATTTGAGAGTTAGTATAAAAGGAGAAAGGTAAGAGATGAACGAGATGAGTGAAAGAAGAAGTTTAGAGAGTTGCAAGTATGGATTTTGCGGCTGGTAGAAGAAAATGTTAGTACAATAGAGGGGTAAAAATCGACAGAGAATGAGAAGCAGGATAAAATCAGTAGAAAAAAATTTTTACTATAAATAACCTACCATTTATTTTTTAAAAATTTTTAATTTTTCACTGATTATTTATTACAAAAATTTTTTGTTGCAAATAAATTAGTATTTATGATGAAAATAAATTTTACATCATAAATAAAATTATTTATGATGAAATATTTTTGTTGTAAATAATCTATCATTTATTTTGTTTAAATTTTTTATTTATCATTGATTATTTATGATAAAAATTTTTCATCAAAAATAATTTAGTATTTATGATAAAAAATAAATTTCCATCACAAATATAGTTTATTTACGACTAAAAATTTTTGTTGCAAATAATCTATTATTTATTTTTAAAAAAAATTAATTTTTTATCAATTATTTGTGATAAAAATATTTAGTCATAAATAATTTATGTTTGTGATGAAAATATTTTTTTCATCATAAATACTCTATTATTTGTATCAAAAAATATTTTTCATCATAAATAATATATTATTCATAATGAAAATATTTTTCTATCGCAAATATAGGTATTTACGATGCAAGTATTTTCGTAGCAAATAATTCGATCGCAAAAACCCTATTTCTTGTAGTGATATAATTTTTTTTATTTTTATCTATTCTATCTATCTAAGACTGGATCGGCTCAAATATCTTCTTAGTCTGCTAACTTTCATACCTTAATTAATTAATTTTTTAAATTAGCCCAGAGAACTTATAAATTTTTACTATTTTTTATATTTTTCTATCTCTGAGACTGAGTTAGCTATCCCATTTTTGTAAGTCAGCTAAGCTCCAATCTTTATCAACTATGTTGTTTTCATGGTTGGCTTAGGAGAATGTCTAAAATTTTTAATCTACTATCTTCATGTAGAGTCTGAGATTGAATCAGCTATCCAAATAGATGAGTTGATTTTAATCCTATCTTGACTGGCTCATATAAAAACTTAATCGATTAAGAGAGATCATCTAAATTTTATCTTTTTCTATCTTTTTCATGAACCAAGACTAGATCGAGAAAATTTCTTTCTTGATCGACTCAAAAGCATGCCATGTATGTCAAACTTGATTTTTTCTAATTTTAAATAGCTTTCTTTACCAAACATACTCTAGACTAGATTTATCTTCTCAAACTTAATATTTGAATTATTGAAAAATCTTTTTAGGCTAAATTTTTTTATCAAATTCTTTTCATACTAAACTTAGTATTTTTGCTTCCAAAACTTAGATCTTTGACTTGAGAACATAGAATCACTAAAATTTAATAGAATTTTCTCTTGAATTATGTCAACTTTTGAGTATTATAAAAAACTCTATAATCACTCTCAAAAGCATCACTAATAATTTCAATTTATACTCAAATTTTTTTGATATCATTAAAATCAATTCCAAAGCTAACATACGTTCACCATAAAACATATATTCTAGATTCTATGCCATGCTTGGATGATTGTAGAATAAAAATATTAAAATATTAGAATCATTTTTTTCAAATAAGTAAAATATAAATTTATTTTTTATTAAACTTCAGTAAAACAATTTATTAATAAAATAAATATTTTATGTATTCATAAAATATATTATTTTTTAAATAATTATGTAATTCATAAAATAATATTTTAAAAATAAGTATATTTTTTAAATAAAAAGTATCCCATACACCGTGCCGATTATATGCCACTATATATGTACATATTAAATGGAGGCATTGCATCCGTTCGCCATATGTAAGGACACTTCATCCACCATATATTTCAATACATTTTCATGCAATGACTTGCTTCTCAATGCTTCTGAGTATTTATTTGTAGATAACAATACTTTCTAGTATTTAATGATGCCGGATCCATAGAATTCATATCAATCTAGCTGTCATCTAGTATTTATTTAATCATGAACCCATGAATCATACCTGCAGTCAAAGTATAGATAGATGTGGACCATCAAAGATTCTCTAACTCTAGTAAAATGATTTAGGAACATGGAATAGATGATTGAGAAGATTTTTTTGTTTTATGATCAAGAAGAAATAGCAAATGATAGCTAAATATTGCAACGATATGGTAATAAGAGAGGAGATTTGTCATGGAAGAAGAGGATCAAAGAAATCAAAATCCCTTGCAAGATTGGATGTTATCTTCCAAGTGGAGTCGAAGAGAATTAGTGATAATGAATTAGTTAATTTTTTTTTTTTAAAGACTGGAGACTCTTCATGCGTATTGGATCTCGAGAAATGAAAAATGAGGTGCAATATGGCTAACGTTCACACTCCTGTGCTCTGCACTTTTGCATGCAAACCCCCTCATCCATCTTTCCATTTGACATTTTGACATGTACGGCAAATGTAGGTTTTAGATTTATCTCATAAGGAACAGCTCAAACCGGGTATCTATAAATTTTAAAGTTGTAAAGGCTGTCCTATTTTGTTTGAATTTTTTAAATAATATATTTTAAAAAAAAAAAAAAAATTATCATTATCTACACTTCCATCATAATTTTTTTTAATAATATTTTCTTACACAATCATGATATAAAATTACTTAATAAATTAATTGGCAAGTTTGCGAAGCAACTATGTATCAACCATGTGTATGCAACTTATATTTTATATTTTATTTATTGTATGAATCAGTTGGTAGTATAAAATTATATATTTTTTTAATATAGTAAGATATTGATTCTGGCGTTCCATTAGAGGTCAGAAAGATAGTAAAAAATAATTTATAAATTTTGAATTAATATTAATGAATATGACCTGAGCAAAAAAATGACAAAGCTACAATGTTCTTAAAGTACGATGGATTTGCAAAATTTAGAAGAAAAAAAAATGAAAAATCTTCCGACGTGAGTCATGTTTTCTCAATATATTGGTTATGAACCATTATTATACAAAGCAAGCATACTCAAAACACAAGAAAAAAAAAAAAATTATTTTAATTTTTTTGAGATTTAAAATAATTACATAACCATCCAATACTTCAAAACTACTGATGCAACGTTCTGATAAAATATAAAATTTTTAAATATAAAAAATAAAAAATATTAAAATAAAAATAAAAAATATTTTTAAATTTAAATTAATTAGATAATGATGATGCTAATAAGATTATTAATTTATGATATTAATAGAATGTTAGGTGTCATGCACCTGCACATGGTAAAAAGTAGTTAAACGTATATTTTTATAAATATTAATTAAAAATCTGTAATTATTTTATACTTCGAAAAAAATATTATAATTTATTTAAAAAATATATATATATCCTATATGTCGGTGATTCACAGCTGTCCTGCGCATTGTATTGTATAAGTTATGTGTCCATGACTCACAGCTGTCGTGATTAATAGGAAATTACTAGTTCGAGAGACGACTAAGTATTGGAAGGTCCATGGTGAACGGCTAACAACTATTAAAGGTCCGCCGCACTCTCTTGCAAACCATCTGCTTTCCCTTTCTCGTCGTGTCTCCTTCAATCCATCATGGCTTCAGCTACGGAGGAAGAAGCAAGCAAGCTCCGGGTTTTCTTCATCCCCTTCTACGCCTCGGGACACATTATCCCCATGACCGACCTCGCCCGCCTCTTTGCCGCTCGCCCTGGCGTGGAGCCCACCATGGTCCTCACCCCCGCCAACGCTGCCCTCATCCGCCCCACCCTCGACCGCTCAGCCGCCGACGGCCGCCCCGTCCGCCTCCTCCTCTATCCATTCCCTTCCGTCGGCCTGCCCTCCGGCGTCGAAAACTTAGCCACCATAACCCCCTCCGAGGTCTCGCGCGTCAGTGAGGCCGTCGCCCTGGCCCCAGAGACGCACGACCAGCTCCTCCGCCATCACCGCCCCGACGCCGTCATCGTCGACTTCTATTTCAGGTGGACCACCACCATCGCCGCCGGCATTCCCCGTATCATCTTCCACGCCATCGGCGGCTTCCCCTACTTAGCCATGAACAACCTTCACAAGATTCGATACAAGATTCGAGAAGTCGAGAACGGAAGCGAACCGATTGCGGTCCCTGACTTCCCAGGCCCATCGATCAAGATCCCCAAATCGGAGCTGCCGGACTTCCTCCACTCGCCGAAGCCCCTCACGGAGAAGTGGGATCGGTTGACGGAGTTGCAGATGGAAAGCTACGGCGTGGTGGCGAACACCTTCCACGAGCTTGAGCCCGAGTATTGCGACCACTTCCGGAAGGTGGACTGCAAGCGGGCCTGGTTTGTGGGCCCTGTCGCGCTGTCCTACGGGGAGGGCGCCGCGGAGCGGGGCGGCGGGGGGACGGGGGTGGAGGGCGGGAACCGGTGCCTCAAGTGGCTGGACACCAAGGGAGAGGGTTCGGTGGTGTTCGTTTGCTTCGGGAGCTGGTGCCACTTCACGGCGGAGCAGCTCCGGGAGATAGCGGTGGGGCTGGAGGCGTCGGGAAAGGCGTTCCTCTGGGCGATGAGGGGAACCACCGAGGATGCCGCCAAGACGGAAGAGTGGATGCCGGAGGGGTGGGAGGAGAGGGTGGGAGAGAGGGGACTAGTGGTGAGAGGCTGGGCCCCGCAGGTGGCGATTCTCGAGCACAAGGCGGTGGGGGCCTTCCTGACCCATTGCGGATGGAACTCCGTGCTGGAGGCGGCGGCCGCCGGTGTGCCGATGCTGACATGGCCGCTGGTCTTCGAGCAGTTCATCAACGAGCGGCTGGTGGTGGAGGTGATGGGGGTGGGGAAGAGGGTCTGGGACGGGTTCCGGAGCACGCTGGCGGAGGAGAAGGTGGTGGTGCCTGGGGAGGCGATCGGGAGGGCGGTGTCCGGATTCATGGAGCCAGGCGCCGACGGGGAGAGCGCGAGGCGGCGGGCCAAGGAGTACGCAGCGATGGCGCGGGCAGCGGTTGTGGAGGGCGGGTCGGCCCACCGTGATCTCTGCGGCCTGATCGACGAGCTCGTGGCGAAGACGAAGGACCGGAAGAAGGCGGTGCAAGGGCGGTAGGAGAAACTATCGGGTTGACTCATTCTCGTCCGATATATGGACAAAGACCCTAAAAATCCTTTACATCAACGTGCTTTCTATTAAATGCGAGCCATGGTGGACGCATGGGGTGGTGGACAAGAACAAAAAAAAAGATTACGCCTCCATGAGGCCCACTCACGGCTTCCTCTCTTCTCCCTATGAACAAAACAAATGTTCCCCAAGCTCTCGCCTTTTACTTCCACGGACATCTCGATCGCAACCATGAATGGGGTCGCCAAGCCATGTACCACGATGTGGGTATCAGAATTTTACGAAATAATAAAATTTATATAACAATAAAATCATCGCAGATTTTTTTTCTATCAATCCCTCGGATCAATATGCAATCATAAAAAAATCAAACTGCATGCGCTCCTTACTCATTACGTAGTATCTTTATTTTTCAATCTCAATTTTAAGTATAATCAATGAGAAAGATCTCACAAACTTTCGAATAAATTGAAAATCAAGTTCGTAAGGATTATATTTCATCCATCAAAAATAGTATTTGAATTATTTATAAGATTAGAAGATCAACATTATCCATGATGATTTCACAAAGATTAACTTTATCACAATAACCATCAAATATATCCTTATTAGTTTATTGGGGGCTTATCTTTAGTCAATTAAAATAAATCTCGATGCATATTAGTGTGAGCTATATCTAAATAGGATTTAATCAGATACATTTTAATATTCTCTCATTTGATCCAACCTAACATAATCATCTTCATTTTAATTTTAAAATATTTCAAAAATCTTTAATAAAATTTTATTTTGGATATGATAATTGAAAAACTGACGTGCATCTATATTAAAAAAAATTAATTGCTATGTAAGATAGACACTGTATGCTTATTATAAAATAATCAACTGTACGAATAATAGCAGCAAATACATTATCCAGCAACATACGATCTTCCACGCATCATAACACTAACGACATCTCATAATCAAATTATTTATATGAAATTTTACTTAATAAATAGATGAAATTTTATATCTATGCCTTCATCATCTTTATATCATATAGGAAACAGCTGATCAGCATAAAATAAAATAAACTAAAATTTATTATAAAACACAAAGTGATGACTTTATATATAATATCCAATACATATCAAAAAATGAGCTATATCCTATGTGATTTACATGATCTTTCAAAATTCCAGTAATATCTTTTAGTCAGTGGATTTACAATTATCAGCTCTATATTAATATATTCCACATATACTATATCTTTTATTCTCTCACAAAGAGCTAAGTATTTAATTCTAATATATCTGCTGATACTTATACTTTTCATACTGTAAAAGAATCTTACTGAAAAACTATTATCATAGTATATCTTTATCTGTCTGCTAATATAGTCAACAACTCCAACTCTTCTAATAAAATTTCGTAATCATGTAGCTTGTGAGCAAGTCTCATAGGCTACACACGCTACTTTCATAGTGAATGTAGTAAATAAAATCTTATTTTATATTCATCCATGATGTAGCACTTTCTATAAGTAGAAAAATATATTGGTGGTAGACTTCCTATTATTGATGCATTCAATAAAGTCCGAATCCTAATAGTCTATTACTTCATGATGATCAGACTAACTGTATGTGAGCATATAAATTTTTTTATCTTATAAGTAATGCATGATTTTATTTGTAACCTTTCAATGCTCTATTTCTCGATCATATTGATAATGTCTAAGATTGATATAACAAAAGCAATGTCTGGATGCATACAAACATAAACATAAATTAAACTCCCAACAATAGATATATAGATTATGAACCTTATTTCTTTTTTTCTTACTTAAATCTTGGACATTGAGCTTTATTAAATTTATCACCCTTTATAATATGACCACACTCAGGAGAATATTTTTTCATCCTAAATTTAGTATTATAGAGATGTAAGTCCTTTAAGATAGTCCAAATAGCCCTCAGGATCCATCTTTGCGAATCTCAATGCTGATAACATAAGCGACTTCATTCATATTTTTTACCTGAAAATTTAGGAGTAGAACCTATTTGATTTTCTTAAGTAGACTAAAATCACTATTCATAAGTAGAATATTATCCATATAATACCAAAATTATGAATTTATTCCTACTGATCTTCAAATATATACATTAATCAACAGCATGCATGTTTTTAAACCCAAAAAAAGTGATTATCCTATTAAATTTGAGAAACCACTTGTGAAAGTCTCTTTTAAGTGTATAACTAGTTTTCTTTAATATGTAAACTATTTACTCTTGTCCACTGACTATAAAGATCCTTGAGTTATTTTATGTAGACCTCTTCCTCTAGATCACCATTAAGAAAAACTATTCTCACATCCATCCGATGCAACCCTAAATAAAAAATAAATTATTAAGACCATGACAATCCTAAAAGAAGAATAGGTCCTTTTAAAGCCAATACTTTTCTTTTATGTGAGCTCTTTTGGCACAATTCTGATTTTATACTATTCAATCTTTCTATTAGGATTCCTTTTGGTCATATAAATCTTTGTGCAACCTATTGATCATGCCCTTCAGGTAGATTAACTTATTCTCAAATATGATTGTTATCCATAGAGGTTAACTCTTCTTTTTGTGGCATCCAACCATTGTAGAGAATCCTCACCTTTCATGGCTTGTAAGATTGTCTCCAGGTTATGTCCTTTTCTTATATTAGTCGATACACCACATAATCTAGAGATATGATAGATTTTTTTATTCTAGTAGATCTCCAGAGAGTTATCCCTTGATCCATTTGTGGTGATAGTTAGATAGTTGCATCTTCGATAATAGAAATCTCATGGGATACAACTTGATGAAGTGGTGATCCTTTCTGAATATTATCTCAAAGAAAAACTATAGAAATTATTACTTCAGTCTGTTTCTTAAGTACAAATTTATTTTTTATATTTTTTCAAAGATAATATCTCAAGATTTTTCACTCCCGCTAAACATGTCATCCTCCACTACAAGGAAAAAGACTATTAGCGATGGCTAATTTTCGTCGCTAATAGTCAGTTTGCCGTCGCTAATGATATTACCATTGCTAAAAATCTGATGAAAAAATCTCATCACTAATTATCATTTTTAGCAATTGCAAATTTGCCATCACTAATAAAGATAATTAGCGACAGTATTAGCGACAAATTAAGTTCCATCACTAATAATTTTAATTTTTTTCTTAATCAAACTATTAAAAAACTATTAGTGATAGTGATTTTGTTGCTATTGCCATCACTAATAGTTTTTTAATTTTTTTAATTAAAATTTAAAAAATTATTAGCGATGGTAGTTTGCGTCGCTAATACCATCGTGCTATCCTTTGGGGAGGGTGCCATAGAGCGGGGCGATGAGGGGATGGGGTTGGAGGGCAGGAGCTGGTGCCTCAAGTGGCTGGACACCAAGGAAGAGGGTTCGGTGGTGTTTGTTAATTGCTTCAGGAGCTAGTGCCACTTCACGATGGAGTAGCTCCGGGAGATGGCAGCATGGCTGGAGGCTTCGAGAAAGGCATTCCTTTGAGCAGTGAGGGGAACCAATGAGGATGCCACCAATATGAAAGAGTGGATGTTGGAGGGGCGGGAGGAGAGGGTGGGAGAGGGGGGACTGGTGGTGAGAGGCTGGGAACCGTAGGTGGTGATTATGGAGCATAAGGTAGTGGGGGCCTTCCTGACCCACTGCAATATTAAAAAATATATCCTAAAATCAATTGTCTATCTATAAACGATTAAGCTCTTTGTAATATGTATATAAATTATTAATGCATAAAAGTTATTTTTGACAAGTTCATTATAAAAGTGCATCTTCTTTTAAACTCTTGTGTTATAATGAAGCCCTTAAAATTATAATATAATCGATAAAAGAAGATTTATCGAATAATTCTTAAATATATTCGCGGTCAAATGATACGTTATTAATAAGGCTAATAATATTTATCGAGTATAGATTATTGTGTGCCATATAGATTAGTTGTCCTTCTAACCAAGGAGTGTAGAGATACTGGTATGGCATACAGATGAGATGTAGGAGTATATTGTCACTGAACAATAACATACCTCTGGAGCTCTTTGCTGTCAAAAGCAAGTCATGAAGTATATGGGCATAAGTGTCCCTCCAATTTGAGATCACCATGGTTACTTGCAAGCAACTCATTATGCTTTGGTACCAGACTACCTATATTTCTAATACAGTGATAGAAGGCTGCTGGGTACAATCAAGTGCTTGTGAAGTCAATGTATGAGTCAAGATGGGATTGACTTCTCTGGATTACAGGAGTTAATACATCACTATATCTCAATCTACTAAAATCTTGATCAGGATAATCTTTGTGATCTATCATAAAATTTGAAAAAGATTAAAATACAATATGGATAACTATTTTGAGATTGACAGTTAAACCCTAGATTACCTTAAGCATTGGAGTCAAAAAGATGAATTATGTGATAACCATATGTCGAGATTTTTAAATATTATTTTATAAATATTCGACCTATCCGGACATCGGATATCATTGCTAGATAGTCACTTTGATTAGTATAGGAAGTGGCTCTTATGCTACCGACTTAATATTCGAACTTATGAAGTCACGCACAAAGTCAAACAATATAAGAAAGAATCGATCGAATATTTATGTGTTCAATCTGAAAGTATGAGACTTAATTGAACATATAAATTTATTTAATTGATAATTAAGTTATGTGTCATGTAGAATTAAATATTAACTATGTGCAGCTAGTACTGCACATGAGATGTAGGTTTGATTCTGAAGTTGAAATTGATCAAATCAATATTCCAAGCAATTATGAGAGGTTGAATTTGAGTCCTAATTACTTTAGATCAGATCTAAATTAATTAGATATAATTTTATTAAAGCTCATTAGGGTTAATTAACTAAGTTATACTTGGACAAGAATCTTAATTGGATTAGGATCAGCAGTCTTTTCGAATTCAATTCGAATCGAATTCGAATTAGATTTGAATTGAATCTAAATCTGAACCAAATTTGATTTAGTCTACTTAGCCATATTTCTCAAATATTCTCTCACCTTATAGAGGAGGGTCCTCTTAGGCATGCGGCATGAAAAGAGAGGTGTGAGTTAGTACCTCTCCTACTTTACTTGGGAATCCTTGTGTATTAGGGAGTTTGGATTTGATTCAAATATGGAGAGTTCTATTCTTAACACATGAAGATTTTTGATTTGATCTAGAATCTCTTATCTATTTAAAGAGGGGTATAGAAAAGAGAGAAATCAATCAAAGCTTGAGTCTAGGTGTGAGATCTCCCCTTGGGCATCCCCTCTTTCTTGGCGTGCTCCCCTAGGCATCTTTATCCTTTTGGCATCCTCCCTTTTCATTGGTGGTGTGGCATGTGGGCTCCTTCCTAGCCTTAAGATTTGATCTTAAGGGTCTCCTCTTTCTTCTTCTTAAAGAGTTCTTCATCCCTCTCTCCTATGTTGCTTGACGTGCATGCGAAGTAGAGGATCTGCGCATTCGGATCTTACGAAGCAAATCAATTGAGGAACTTCTTCAACCTTGATTTTCTTTCCGCTGCGAATCAAAATAAAATTTCATAAACATTATAAAAATTTAAACTACTAATCTATTCAACTTTCTTCTTGATATCCGATGCGATCGGACAATTTTTTCTTTAACGGGTATTAGAGCCAGGCTGTATGTCATGATTGCATAGTCTTATTTTTGAATTTTTTAATTTTTTTGATCTGATTCTAAATAAAAATTTTGATATGATTAAAATATATTTTGGTCTGAAATCTTCAATATATTTTTGATCTAATTTTGATCAGATTATCAGATCAAAACTGACCCCTGAATCTGACCTGCTAAAAATCATTTTAGCAGAATTTTCTATGTAGTTTATATGCTGATTTAAAATCTGATTATGCATAGATTTAAATCTATTTTGATAGATTTTTGGTGATGTATTTCAATTGAGAATTAATGTCTAAATCAGGCTCAAATCTAAATCTGTTTGATAGAGTTTCAGATCTGATTTAAGCAACATAACTATGTATGTTTGATCATATCTCAAACCAAAAATTTTCTATGCAATCATACATATATTTTAAATATATTTTTTTATTTTTTTCAGATCTGAAATTAATGATTCATATGATGATATGATTAAAGTTCAGATTTAAAAATTTTATGTAGTAGTAACAATCTAATTAGATTAGATAAAAATTCTGCATGCTATCATGTTATAGATATGATATGAACCAGAATTTTTCTTTTACATATATGATTTGAAGTGTAGACTTTTTTCTTAGTAGCAAAATACTCAAATTGAGTTGATCACCATAGTTGTTTGGTCATAAGAAGAAGTAGGGATGAAAATCCCTCTTTTGTCTAATCGACGGGTTCTCTTATGACATGTAGGGATGCTGATGTGATTGTATCTCATGAAGAAGAATGATGAAAAGAAATTCTAGAACTCTTTTAATCATAAATTAAGTTTAGATTAGATCTAAAAAAATTTATGATTTATTTTTTATTGATTTATGCAAAATACTCATATTTAAAAATTAGTTTTCTAATCTAAAATAATAACATATGATCTAAGATTTTGCATGAAAACTTTTGTAAAATAGTTTTACAAATTGAAATACTTTCAATATAGAATTTTATATGCTTAATTATATATTAAGATATGATTATGAAAAGATCTAGATTTGAGAATTAAAGATTTTAAGATATCTCATAAATCAAAGAGCTATGAGTTAACTTAAATCAGATCATCTAACTGGATTAGATCTAGAGTTAGTAATAAATATGGACCAAATAGATAAATTGATTAAATCTAATCAATAGTTGAATTAGATTAGGTCAAGATTTTTCTACGATCAATCTCAAAAGTTGTAACTTGATCAAGTCCATATTATTGACCATACCAAATGGACCTGATTGTGGCTCAGTGGTTGAGTCCCAGTTTTTTAACTGATCAAATAGAAACTAATCGATCAATTGGTGTCTAAGGTAAGTTCGACAGTACGATCGATGGTTTTTAATTGGGGGCATACTTATCTGACCTATATAGTGTCTAAGGCAAGCATTGGCTATCCTCCCATCGATCTCACTTATCTGACCAATTAGGTAGATTATGTTAAAATTAGATCACTGAATGATTCGAGTTGACCCATGCCATTAAGATTAATCAGTGTGACTGATTTAGATATTCTTCAGCCAGCTTCTTTCTAATCCTCTTTGATGACTTGGTGAAGTTCGTGAAAGGATCATTGGAATGCTGGTTCACCTGTTCTCTTTATTCTTAAATCAATTAATTAAATCTTCTAAATTATTAGGTCCTTAAAATAAAATAGTTATGGGATAACTGCTTCATAGCCTCCTATTAAGATGGATGGTAATGGGTCCTATATTTTAGATTAGCATTGGAGGCACCTTATGCCTAGCACTTATTTAGATATTAGAATTATCATTCATTATATAATGACTCTGCTGTGCTATCTGATGAATGGTTGGGTTGACTAAAGCTTACTCAGGCCCGATCATTCATCGATTAAATTCACTGAGTATGTTTATGTTAATGGTTGGACATTACCAAGACTTTTAGTGGAGAAGCTATACGCTTGCTGAAGAGGTGCCTGGGGCAAAATTATTACTAAAAATTATTTGAAAAAATAATTGATTAAGAACCTATTCATAGATGCATATGGGTTGGTAAAGCCATACTCAAGCTTGTGTGTAGTCTATGTGGATTTTAGTAACTGCTAAGGGATTAAGTAATTCTTTAAATTGGATGTAGAAACTATCAATTCATATAAAATAGTGAAAGAATCTTTAGATTAAAGTTCAAGTCTTTGGAATTGAATAATTTATATACTAATATGGTCTTATTTTTTCTTTAGCAATGGCTAATACTTTATCGCTCCGCTCACTATTGGATAAGCACAAGATAACCACAAGCTCATCAAATCTAATTTCGATAGTTGGTATTAAAAGCTCAAGATTGTGTTGGAGCACAAGAGGATCTTGTATGTACTTATAGATCCAGCACCTTAGGAGTCCGCTCCGAACACTAGTGGTGTAGTCAGAGATACCTACCAGAAGTGACTCAATGATCGAGTCACTGTGCGTTGCATTATGAGGGTAGCTATGAATGACAAGTTCAATTATAAATTTGAGGATGCTCAATCAGAGGATATCCTTCAAATGTTGAACGAGTCCTT
>NC_025995.2:9438786-9464991 GCF_000442705.2 Elaeis guineensis
AATTCATATAAAATAGTGAAAGAATCTTTAGATTAAAGTTCAATCTTTGGAATTGAATAATTCATATACTAATATGGTCTTATTTTTTCTTTCAGCAATGGCTAATATTTTATCGCTCCGCTCACTATTGGATAAGCACAAGATAACCACAAGCTCATCAAATCTAATTTCGATAGTTGGTATTAAAAGCTCAAGATTGTGTTGGAGCATAAGAGGATCTTGTATGTACTTATAGATCCAGCACCTTAGGAGTCCGCTCCGAACACTAGTGGTGTAGTCAGAGATACCTACCATAAGTGACTCAATGATCGAGTCACTGTGTGTTGCATTATGAGGGTAGCTATGAATGACAAGTTCAATTATAAATTTGAGGATCTCAATCAGAGGATATCCTTCAAATGTTGAACGAGTCCTTTGACACTCCTGATGACATTAAGAGGCACAAAACATCTTGTGCTATCCTCAATACATGGATGAGAGAAGAGGCGTCAATCATTGATCATGTATTGTACATGATCGAGCATCTGAGCGAACTCAGATTTTTCTTGCATGAGTAGCTAGGAAAGGATGCGATCCTAAATTCTTTATCCAAGTCCTATCTATCCTTTCTTCGTCATTACAGAATGACTAAGCCTGCAGTAAACTACCATGGCTTGCTAGGATTATTGCAGACCTTCGAGAAGGATAACCAGCTTCAAAAGGAGCCGATGAATATGGCAGGTGGTTCTTCTTATAGGCATTGCCTTTTTTAGAAAGGAAAGAAAAAAAAATAAGAAAAAGGTGCAGCATGCTGGGGCTTCAAAGCTCAGTCAGAATAAGAAGTCAAAAGTTGACAAGAGCAAGAAGAGTCTTCTTCTACAAGAAGATGGGTATTGAAAGAGGAATTATCCTCAATAATAACCTCTCTCGACTCCAATAGGCCGAACAAAAGAAAGCAGCATGCCAAACCGATATATGGCCAAACTGACATTTTTTTGGTAGAAATGGCCAAATTGATATTGATGGTTATTTTTAAGCTCATATTATATTTCTAAACTAGATCTTTCTGTTCTCCATCTTCAACCATATAAAGAATTTAAAAAAAAAAAATAAAAGTCATAATTCAAAAATCGGCCAGCTCATGATAATAGGAAAAACACCAAATACAAGAAATTCTGCAATGGAGAGCTGTGAGAAGAAAACAATATGAAAAGCAGATATATTTGAAGAGAGAGAAATTTTTGGAGAGGGAGATAAATGAACTATATATATATATATATATATATATATTAGTAAATAAAATTACAAGACTCACATGCCCTGCCTCCTCTCTTCTAAAGCCAGGCTGTAGAATAAGGCACATGCAACGAGGACGCCTCAGTTCTTTTCCACGTCCATGACGCTACTTATTCTTCCTCAGTCCCCACTACCTTTTGTTCTAATTCCACATCAGGGGGGACAAATCGCCTCATACTCTCACCACATCGGGATTTCTCTTCGCTACCTTTTGTTCGTAGCAGCGGGTAATCGACGCCTCAAGGATTCATGAAAATGGAGCATGGATTCCTGCGGTGGGCACACGGCACTGCAGGTCGACCGTCAATATCAATAGGCGTACATGCACGTCATCTATATTATAATTATGAATAGAGACGATGAAAATTCTGATATGATGTAGAGAGTAAAAAATTTTTAATAATTTTTGGATTGTTCCATATGAAGTGGTATGCACGATGTTTGATGTAATATGGGATGCATGTCATTCGATGCTCGCGATCTTCGAAGTATAAATGAGCCGGATTGACCCGTGATCCAATCTGAATCAAGCCAATTAGATTGATCCAAAAATTTTTATCATAAATAATTGGACATTAATGGTAGAAATATAGCATTCATCAACGATTCATCCTCCTCGACTTTTGCCGTACTCGAATTGATATTTTTTTTTCGAATAAGCCTGACGGTCCAAAAATTTTTAAAATTTAGGAGTTAGTACAAAAAGAGAAAGATAGTAGATGAATGGGATGAGTGGAAGAAGAAGTTTGAAGAGTTGCATTTTTTTTTTCGAATAAGCCTGACGGTCCAAAAATTTTTAAAATTTGAGAGTTAGTACAAAAAGAGAAAGATAGTAGATGAATGGGATGAGTGGAAGAAAAAGTTTGAAGAGTTGCAAATACGGACTTTACGGCTGGTTGAAAAGAATGTTGGTACAATAGAGAGGCAAAAGTCGGCAGAGAAAGAGAAGCAGAATAAAAATCGATAGAAAAAAAATTTTATTGTAAATAATCTATCATTTATTTTTTAAATTTTTTTAATTTTTCATCGATTATTTACTATGAAAATTTTTTATCGTAAATAAATTAGTATTTACGATGAAAATAAATTTTATGTCACAAATAAAATTATTTACAACGAAATATTTTTATTACAAATAATCTGTCATTTATTTTTTTTAAAATTTTTAATTTTTCATTGATTATTTACAATAAAAAATTTTCGTTAGAAATAATTTAATATTTATGATGAAAAATAAATTTTCATTGTAAATATAGCTTATTCGCAACTAAAAATTTTCGTTGTAAACAATTTGTCATTTATTTTTTTTAAATTTTTAATTTTTTATTAATTATTTATGATGAAAATTTTTAATCATAAATTATTTATATTTATGATGAAAATATTTTTTTCATCATAAATACTCTATTATTTATGTCAAAAAATATTTTCATTGCAAATAATATATTATTCATAACGAAAATATTTTTTCATCGTAAATATAGGTATTTATGACAAAAGTATTTTCATAGCAAATAATTCAGTTGCAAAAACCTTGTTTCTTATAGTGATACAAATTTTTCTCATTTTTATCTATTCTATCTATCTAAGACTAAGTCGGCTCAAATATCATCTTAGTCGGCTAACTTTCATATCTTAGTCAATTAATTGATTTTTTAGATCGACTCAGAGAACTTGTAAATTTTTACTATTTTTTGTATTCTTCTATCTTTGAGACTGAGTTAGCTATCCCATTCTTGTGAATCAACTAAGCTTCAGTCTTCTTCAACTATATTGTTTCATGATCGGCTTAGGAAAATTTTTAAAATTTTTAATCTGCTATCTTCATGTAGAGTCTGAGACTGAGTCGACTATCCCGATAGATGAGTTAATTTTGATCCTATCTTGACTGGCTCATATAAAAATTTAATGGGCTAAGGAAGATCATCTGAATTTTATCTTTTTCTATCTTTCTCATGAACCAAGAATAAATCGACGAAACTTCTTTCTTGATTGACTCAAAGGCATGCCATGTATGTCAAAATTAATTTTTTTAATTTTAAATGACTTTCTTTATCAAACATACTCTAAATTAGTTTTATCTTCTCAAACTTAATATTTAAATTATTGAAAAATCTTTTTAGGCTAGATTTTTTTTATCAAATTCTTTTCGTACTAAACTTAGTTTTTTTATTTCCAAAACTTAAGTTTTTGACTTGAGAACATGAAATTAGTAAATAAAATTTTCTCTCAAATTATATTAACTTTTAAGTATTATAAAGAATTCTATAACCACTCCCAAAGTATCATTAATAATTCTAATTTATACTTAAACTTTTTTGACATCATTAAAATCAATTCCAAGACTAACATACGTTCATCCTAAAACATATATTCTAAATTCTGTGCCATGCTTAGATGATTGCAGAATAAAAATATAAAAATATAAAAATTATTTTTTATATAAATAAAATATAAATCTATTTTTTATTAAACTTCAATAAAAAAATTTATTAATAAAATAAATATTTTATATATTTATAAAATATATTAATTTTCAAATAATTATATAATTAATAAAATAATATTTTAAAAATAAATATATTTTTTAAATAAAAAGTATCCCACATACCGTACGGATTATATGCCGCTATATATTTACATATTAAATGGAGGCATTGCATCCGTTCGCTGTAAGGATACTTCATCCACCATATATTTTAATACATTGTCATGCGGTGACTTGCTTCTCAATGCTTCCGAGTATTTATTTGTAGATAACAATATATTTTAATATTTAGTGATGCCGAATCCATATAATCCATATCAACCTAACTGCCATCCAGTACTTATTTAATCATGAACCTGTGAATAACACCTGCAGTCAAAGTGTAGATAGATGTGGACCATCAAAGATCCTCTAACTCTAGTAAATGATTTAGGAACATGGAATAGATGATTGAGAAGATTTTTTGTTTTATTATCAAGAAGAAATAGCAAATGATAGCTAAATATTGCAAGGATATGATAATAAGAGAGGGGATTTGTCATAGAAGAAGAGGAACAAAGAAATCAAAATCCCTTGCAAGATTGGATGTTATCTTCCAAGTGGAGTCGAAGAGAATTAGTGATAATGAATTAGTTAATTTTTTTTAAAAAAAAGATTGGAGAGTCTTCATGCGTATTGGATCTCAAGAAATGAAAAATGAGGTGCAATATGGCTAACGTTCACACTCTTGTGCTCTGCACTTTTGCATGCAAACCCCTCATCCATCTTTTAATTTTTGACATTTTGACATGTACGGCAAATGCAGGTTTTAGATTTATCTTATAAGGAACAGCTCAAACCAGATATCTATAAATTTTAAAGTTGTAAAGGCTGTTCTTTTTTGTTTGAATTTTTTAAATAATATATTTTGAGGGTAGGAAAATGATTTGTCATTATCTACACTTCCACCATAATTTTCTTTTTAATGATATTTTCTTACACAACCATGATATAAGATTACTTAATAAATCAATTGGCAAGTTTGCCAAGCAACTATGCATGAACCATGTATATGCAACCTATATTTTATATTTTATTTGTTGCATTAATTAGTTGGTATATAAAGCTGTATATTTTTTAATATTGAAAGATATTGATCCTGGCACTCCATTAGAGATCAGAAAGATTACAGAGAAAACCTATAAATTTTGAATTAATATTGATGAATATGATCTGATCGAAGGATGGCAAAACTACATTGTTCTTAAAGTATCTTTCAACGATGGATTTGCAGAATTTAGAAGAAATAGAAATGGAGGATCTTCTAATGTGAGTTATTTTTCTCAATATGTTGGTTATGAATCATTATTATTTATATATTTTATTGTAATATTTGATAATGCTTCACTTTTTATATGCCAAAGATAATTAAAAGAAAAGTACTATCACTGATAGAATTATGAAGAAAAGAAATATACAAAGAAAGTAGATAAATGGTAATACGATAAATATTATCACATTTGATAATGAAGATATTATTTCAAGTTATGTAAATAATATGGATGATTTTAAAAAATATATATGTAACTAATTATATTTTTATTTAAAAAATAATAATTGATTATGATATTCTATATTATATCTTATTTTCTTATTCAAATAAAATCCCTAACAATTTTATATTGTGTGAATTGAATAGATTTTTTTTCAATCTAGCTATTTTTTAATTTATAATTTTTTTTTGATATCAAACATATATCAACTAAAATGATCGATTTTCATGATATTTATTATATTTGAGAAAGAGTACATTATTCAAAAACATATATGAGTAGAAGGTAAATTTTATCATATTTCAACAAGGTAAGCATGCTCAAAACAAAAGAAAAAAGAAAAATTAAATTATCCTAATCCCTTAATATTTGAAATAATTATATAATCATTCAATATTTTAAAAATATAGATATAACCTTCTGATCAAATATAAAAATTTTTAATATAAAAAATAAAAATTATCAAAATAAAAATATAAAATATTTTAAAATTTAAATAAATTAGATAATGATGTTGCTAACAAGATCATTAATTTATTTCACAGAAAGATATTAATAGAATGTTACGTGTCATACACTTACACATGATAAAAATTAGTTAACTGTATATTTTTATAAATATTAATTAAAAATCTGTAATTATTTTATACTTCGAAAAAAATATTATAATTTATTTTAAACTATATATATATCATATATATCGGTGATTCACGGCTGTCCTGCGCATTGTATACGTTTTGTGTCCATGACTCACAGCTGTCGTGATTGATAGGAAATTACTGGTTCGAGAGACAACTAACCATTAGAAGGTCCATGGTGAACGGCTAACAACCATTAAAGGTCCGCCGCACTCTCTTGCAAACCATCTGCTTTCCCTTTCTCGTCGTGTCTCCTTGGAAGAAGCAAGCAAGCTCCGGGTTTTCTTCATCCCCTTCTTCGCCTCGGGACACATTATCCCCATGACCGACCTCGCCCGCCTCTTTGCCGCTCGCCCTGGCGTGGAGCCCACCATGGTCCTCACCCCCGCCAACGCTGCCCTCATCCGCCCCACCCTCGACCGCTCCGCCGCCGACGGCCGCCCCGTCCGCCTCCTCCTCTATCCATTCCCTTCCGTCGGCCTGTCCCCCGGCGTCGAAAACTTCAACACCGTAACCCCCTCCGAGGCCTGCCGCGTCGGTGAGGCCATCGACACCCACGACCAGCTCCTGCGCCATCACCGCCCCGACGCCGTCATCGTCTACATCTACTTCGGGTGGACCACCACCATCGACGCCGACCTCGGCATCCCCCGTATCATCTTCCACGTCATCGGCGTCTTCCCCTCCTTAGCCATGAACAACCTTCACAAGATTCGATACAAGATTCGAGAAGTCGAGAGATCGCGGTCCCTGACTTTCCGGGCCCACCGATCAAGATCCCCAAGTCGGAGCTGCCGGGGTTTATCCAGTCGCCGGACCCCTCACGGAACAGTGGGACCGGTTGAAGGAGTTGCAGATGGAAAGCTACGGTGTGGTGGTGAACACCTTCCACGAGCTTGAGCCCGAGTATTGCGACCACTTCCGGAAGGTGGACTGCAAGCGGGCATGGTTCGTGGGTCCCGTCGCGCTGTCATACCGGGAGGGCGCCGCGGAGCGGGGCGGCGGGGGGACGGGGGCGGAGGGCAGGAACCGGTGCCTCAAGTGGCTGGACACCAAGGAAGAGGGGTCGGTGGTGTTCGTTTGCTTCGGGAGCTGGTGCCACTTCACGGCGGAGCAGCTCCGGGAGATGGCGGTGGGGCTGGAGGCGTCGGGAAAGGCGTTCCTCTGGGCGGTGAGGGGAACCACCGAGGATGCCGCCAAGACGGAAGAGTGGACGCCGGAGGGGTGGGAGAGAGGGGACTGGTGGTGAGAGGCTGGGCCCCGCAGGTGGCGATTCTCGAGCACAAGGCGGTGGGGGCCTTCCTGACCCATTGCGGATGGAACTCCGTGCTGGAGGCGGCGGCCGCCGGTGTGCCGATGCTGACATGGCCGCTGGTCTTCGAGCAGTTCATCAACGAGCGGCTGGTGGTGGAGGTGATGGGGGTGGGGAAGAGGGTCAGGGACGGGTTCCGGAGCACGCTGGCGGAGGAGAAGGTGGTGGTGCCTGGGGAGGCGATCGGGAGGGCGGTGTCCGGATTCATGGAGCCAGGCGCCAACGGGGAGAGCGCGAGGCGGTGGGCCAAGGAGTACGCAGCGATGGCGAGGGCAGCGGTTGTGGAGGGCGGGTCGGCCCACCGTGATCTCTGCGGCCTGATCGACGAGCTCGTGGCGAAGAAGAAGGACCGGAAGAAGACGGTGCATGAGCGCGGTTGGAGAAATTATTGGGTTGACTTCTTGTCGTCTGACGTAGACAAAGCCACTAAAAATTCTTTACATCAACGTGCTTTCTATTAAATGCTAGCCATGGTTGACGTATGGGGTGGTGGACAAAAAAAAAGGATTATGCCTCCATGAGGCCCACTCAGGGCTTCCTCCCTTCGGTCTTCTCCCCATGAACAAAACAAATGTTCCCAAAGCTCTCGCCTTTTACTTCCACGGACATCTCGATCGGAACCATGGATGGGGTCGCCAAGCCCATGTAAAACGATGTGGGTATCAGAATTTTAAAAAATAATAAAATTTATATAAAAATAAAGTCATCGTAGATTTTTTCCATCAGCCTCTCAAATCAATCTACAGAAAATAAGTTGAAAATCAAGTTCACAAAAATTATACCTCATCCATTAAAAATAATATCTGAATTATTCATAGAATTAGAAGATTAACATTATCCACCAAGATTCCACGAGAATTAATTTTATCACAATAATCATCAAATATATCCTTATTAGTTTATTGAGGGCTTATCTTTAGTCAATTAAATCAATTAAAATAAATCTCGATGCATATTAGTATGGGCTACATCCGGATGGGACTTAATTGAATAAATTTCAATATTCTCTCACTTGGCCCAACCTAACATAATCATCTTCATTTTAATTTTAAAATATTTCAAAAATCTTTAATAAAATTTTATTTTAGATTTGATAATTGAAAAACTGATGTGTATCCATGTTAAAAATACTTAATTGCTCTGTAAGATATACAATGCATGCTTATTATTAAATAATCAACAGTATGAATAATGATGACAAATATGTTATTGAGCAACATACGATCTTCCATGCATCACAATACTAACGATATCTCATAATCAAGTTATTTATGTGAGATTTTACTTAATAAATAGATGAAACTTTATGTCTATTCCTTCATCATCTTTATATCATATAGTAAACAGCGGATCAGCATAAAATAAAATAAACTAAATTTTATTATAAAACTCAATGTGATGACTTTATATATAATATCCAATACATATCATAAAATGAGCTATATCCTATATGATCCACATGATCTTTCAAAATCCCAGTAATATCTTTTAGTCAGTGAATCTATAATTATCAGCTCTTTATTAATATATTCCATATATACTATATCCTTTATTCTCTCACAAAGAGCTAAATATTTAATATCAATATATCTGCTGATACTTATACTCTTCGTACTATAAAAGAATCTTACTGAAGAACTATTATCATAGTATATCTTTATCCATCTGTTAATATAATCAACAACTTCAAATCTTGTGATACAATTTGTAATCATATAGCTTGTGAGCAAGTCTCATATATGTTACATACGCTGCTTCCATAGTGAATGTAGTGAATAAAATCTTATTTTACATTCATGCATGATATAGCACCTCCTATAAGTAGAAAAATATATCGATGGTAGATTTTCTATTATCGATGCATCTAGTAAAGTCCAAATCCTAGTAGCCTATTATTTCATGATGATCAGACTAAATGTATGTGAGTATATAAACTTTTATATTTTATAAGTAATGCATGACTTTATTTGTAACATTCCAATACTCCATTTCTAGATTATGTTGATAATGTCTAAGATTGATATAACAAATGCAATGTTTGGATGCATACAAACATGAACATAGATTAAACTCCCAATTGTATATGTATAGATTATGAACTTTATTTTCTCTTTCTTTACTTAAATCTTGGACATTGAGCTTTATTAAATTTATCATCCTTTATAATATGACCACATTCAGGAGAATATTTTTTCATTCTAAATTTAATACTATAAAGATGTAAGTTCTTTAAGATAGTCCAAGTATCTGTCAGGATTCATCTTTATGAATCTCAATGCTGATAATATAAACGGCTTCATTCATATCTTTCACCTCAAAATTTAGGAGTAGAACCTATTTGATTTTCTTAAGTAAACTAAAATCACTATTTACAAGTAGAATATTATCCACATAATACCAAAATTATAAATTTATTTCTACTGATCTTCAGATATATACATTAATCAATAGCATGCATCTTTTTTAAACCCAAAGAAAGTGATTATCCTATTAAATTCCAGATATCACTTGTAGAACCTCTTTAGGTGTATAACTAGTTTTCTTTAATATGTAAACCATTTGCTCTTGTTCACTGACTACAAAGATCCTTGAGTTATTTTATGTAGACATCTTCCTCTAGATCACCATTTGGAAAAACCGTTCTCACATCCATCCGATGCAGCTCTAAATAAAAAATATATTAAGATCATGACAATCTTAAAAGAAGAATAGGTCCTTTTAAAGTCAATACTTTTCTTTTATACGAGCTCTTTTGGCACAAGTCTAATTTTATACCGTTTGACTTTTCTATTGAGATTTCTTTTGGTCATATAAATCCTTGTGCAACTTATTGGCCATGCCCTTTAGGTAGATTAACTTATTCTCAAATATAATTGTTATCCATAGAGGCTAACTCTTCTTTTTATGGCATTCAACCATTGTAAAGAATCCTTACCTTTGGTGGCTTGTAAGAACGTCTCAAGGTCATATCCTTTTTCTTATATTAGTCAGTACACTACATAATCTAGAGGTATGGTAGATTTTCTTATTCTAGTAGATCTTCAGAGAGTTATCCTTTGATCCATTTGTGGTGGTAGTTAGATAAGTATTTCTTCGATAATAGAAACCTCATGGGATACAACTTGATGAAGTAGTGATCATTTTTGAATGTTTTCAAAGAAAAATTATAAAAATCATTAATTCAGTCTACATTTTAGATACAGATTTATTTTTTATATTTTTTCAAAGATAATGTCTCAAGATTCTTCACATCCACTAAACATGTCATCTCTACTATAAGAAAAAAACTATTAGCGATAGCTAATTACCATCATTAATAGTTAGTTTGTTGTCGTTAGTGATATTAGCGATGGCATACTGTCACTAAAATTTCGATAAAAATAATCTCATCTCTAATTATCATTATTAGTGACTGCAAATTTACTGTCGCTAATAAAAATAATTAGCGACGGTATTAGCGATAAAGTTTCGTCACTTATAATTTTAATTTTTTCTTAATTAAACTATTAAAATATTATTAGCGATGGCAATTTCATCGCTACTGCCATCGATAATATTTTTTATTTTTTTAATTAAAATTTAAAAAATATTAACAATAGTAGTTTGCGTCGCTAATACCATCGCGCTATTCTACAGGGAGGGCGCCATAAAGTGGGGCAGTGGGGGGATGGGGGTGGAGGGTGGGAACTAGTGCCTCAAGTTACTAAACACCAAGGAAGAGGGTTTGGTGGTGTTCATTTGCTTTAGGAGCTAGTGCCACTTCACAATGGAGAAACTCCAAGAGATGGCAGCATGGCTGGAGGCTTCAAGAAAGGCATTCCTTTGGGTGGTGAGGGGAACCAATAAGGATGCTGCCAAGATGGAAGAATGGATGTCGAAGGGTGGGAGGAGAGGGTGGAAGAGAGGGGACTAGTGGTGAGAGGCTGGGCCCTGCAGGTGGTGATTCTAGAGCACAAGGCAGTGGGGGCCTTCCTGATCCACTGTAGTGTTGGAAAATGTGTCTTAAAGCTAATTATCTATCTGTAGATGATTGAGCTCTTTGTAATATGTACATAAATTATTAATAAATAAAAATTATTTTTGGCAAGTTCATCAAAAAAGTACATCTTCCTCTAAACTCTTATGTTATAATGAAGTTCTTAAAACTATAATATAATCGATAAAGAAGGATTTATCGAATAGTTCTTAAATATGTTCACGATCAAATGATATGTTATTAACAAGGACAATAATGTTTATCGAGTATAGATCATTGTGTGCTACATGGATTGGTTGTCCTTCTAACCAAAGAGTGTGGAGATATTGGTATGACATACAGGTGAGATGTAGGAGTATATCATCATTAAATAGTGACTCACCTGTGGAGCGCTCTACTGTCAGGAACAACTCACGAAGGATATGAACATAAGTATCCCTCTGATCTGAAATCACCATGGTGACTTATAAGCAACTCACTATGCTTTGGTACCGGACACCTATATTTCTAATACAGTGATGGAAGGCTGCTGGGTACAGTCAAGTACTTATAAAGTTGATGTATGAGTCAAGATGGGATTGATCCCTCCAGATTATAGGAGTTAATACATCACTATATCTCAATCCAACAAAATCTTGGCTAGGATAATCCTCATGATCTATTATAAAATTTAGAAAAAATTAAAATACTATGTGGATGATTATTTTAGGATTGACAGTTAAACTCTAGACCACCTTGTGCACTAGAATCAAAAGGATGAATTATGCAGTAATCATATGCCAAGATTCTTGAATATTGCTTGATAAATATTTGACTAATTTAGATGTCGGATATTATTCCTAAATGGTTATTTTGATTAGTATAGAAAGTGATTCCTATGCTATCGACTTAGTGTTCAAACTTATGGAGTCATGCATAAAGTCAAATAATGTAGGAAAGAATTGATCGGATATCTATATGTTCAATTTAAAAGTATAAGACTTGATTGAACATATAGATTTAGTTAATTGAGAATTAAATTATAAATCATATGAAATTAAATATTGACTATGTGCAGCTAGCACTGCACATGAGGTACAGGTTTGATTCCGAAGATGAAATTGATCAAATCAATATTTCAAGCAATTACGAGAGATTGGATTCGAGTCCTAATTACTTTAGATCAGATCTAAATTAATTGAACATGATTTTATTAAAGCTAATTAGGATTAATTAATCAAGTTAGATTTGGACAAAAATCTTAATTAGATTAGAATTTGCGGTCTTTTCAAATTTGGTTTGAATCAGATTCTAATTGGATTCGAATTGAATCCAAATCTAAATCAAATCTAATTTGATCTAATAGCCATATTTTTTAGGTGTTCCCTCACCATATGAGTCGACCAAGATGGAGGAGAATCCCCTTGGGCATGCGGCATGAAGAGAGAGGCATAAGTTGGCGCCTCTCCTACTTTGTTTGGAAATCTTTGTATATTAGAGAGTTTGAATTTGATTCAAACATAGAAAGTCCTATTCCCAATATATGAAGGTTTTTGATTTGATCTAGGATCTCTTGTCTATTTAAAAAGGGATATGGAAAAGAGAAAAATCAATTAAAGCTTAAGTCTAGGCATGAGATCTCTCCTTGGGCATCCCCTCTTTCTTGGCATGCTCTCCTAGGTGTCTCTCTCCTCTTAGCATCCTCCCTTTCCATTAGTGATGTGGCATGTGGGCTCCTTCCTAGCTTTAAGATCTGATCTTAAGGGGTCTCCTCTTCCTCCCTCTTGAAGAGTTCTTCATCCTTCTCTCCTACATTGCTTGACGTGTGTGCGAAGTAGAGAATCTACATATCTGAATGTTGTGAAGCAAATCGATTGAGAAACTTTTTCAACCTTGATCTTCTTTCTACTACGAATCAAGATGAGATTTCATAAATATTATAAAAATTTAAATTGCTAATCTATTCAATTTTCTTCTAGCATCCGATGTGATAGGATAATTTTTTCTTCAACTGATATCAGAGCTAGACTATATGTCATGATAGCATAGTCTTATTTTTGAATTTTTTTATCTAATTTTGAATCAAAAATTTTGATATGATTAAAATATATTTTGATGTGATATCCTCTATATATTTTGATCTAATTTTGATCAGATTATTGGATCAAAATTGACCCCTAAATTCTGTCTATTAAAAATCTATTTTAGCAAAATTTCTATACAATTTTTATGCTGATTTAAAATCTAATTATACATAGATATAAATCTATTTTGATAGATTTTTTTATGATGTATTTTAATTATAGAATTGATGTTTGAATCAGACTTAGATATAAATTTATTTGACAGAGTTTCAGATATGATTTTAGCAACATAACTGCATATTTTTGATCATATCTTCAATCAAAATTTTTCTATACAATCATACATATATTTTGAATAAATTTTTTTTTATTTTTTAGATCTTAAATTAATAATTCATGTGATGATATGATTAAGATTCAGATCTTATAATTTTATGTAGTAGTAATAATCTAATTAGATTAGATAAAAATTTTACATGCTATCATGTTATGAATATGATATGAATCAGAATTTTTCTTTTACATATATGATATATAGTGTAGAGTTTTTTCTTAATAGCAAAGTACTCGGATTAAGTTGATTACCATAGTAGTCTAGTAATAAGAGGAAGTAGGGATTAAAATTTCTCTCTTACCCAATCGACGGGTTATCTTATGATGTGTAGGGGTGTTGATGTGATCGTATCTCATGAAGAAGAATGATGAAAAAAATTTTAAAACTCTTTTAATAATAACTTAAGTTTAGATTAGATCTAAAAGTATTTATGATTTATTTTTTGCTAATTTATATAAAATATTCAGAGCTGAAAATTAGTTTCATAATTTGAAATAATAACATATGATATAAGGTTTTGTATGAAAATTTTTTGTAAAATAGCTTTACAAATTGAAATAGTTTCAACACAGAATTTTATATGCTTAATTATGAATTAAGATACGATTACCAAAAGATTTAGATTTGAGAATTGAAGATTTTAAGATACCTCATAAACCAAAGGGCTATGGGTTAACTTGAATCAGGTCATCTAACTTGATTAGATATAGGGTTAGTAACAAATATAGACCAAATAGAGAAATTGATTAAATTTAATCAATAGTTGATTTAGATTAGGTCAAGATTTCTCTTAGATCAACCTCAATAGTTGTAGCTTGATCAAGTCTATATTTTTGACTATACCAAATGGACCTAATTGTAGCTCAGTGGTTGAGTCTGAATTCTTTGGCTGATCCAATTAAAACTAATTGATCAATTAGTGTCTAAGATAAGTTCAACAGTACGATCGATGATTTTTAATTGGGGTGTGCTTATCTGACCTATATGGTGTCTAAGACAAGCATTGGCTATCCTCCCATCGATCTCACTTATCTAACCAATTAGATAGATTATGTTAAGATTAAATCACTGAATAATTTGAGTTGACCCATGCCATTAAGATTAATCACTGTAACTGATTTAGGTGTTCTTGAGCCAACTTATTTCTAATCTTCTTTGATGACTTAGTGAAGCCAGTGAGAGGATCATTGAAATATTGGTTAACCTCTTCTCTTTATTCTTAAATCAATTAATTAAATTTTTTAAATTATTAGATCTTTAAAATGAAATAGTTATAGAAATAACTACTTTATAGCCTCTTATTAAGGTAGATGGTAATGGGTCTAATATTTTAGATTAGCATTGGAGGCGCCTTACGCCTAGCACTTATCTGGATATTGTAATTATCATTCATTATATGATGATTCTGCTATACTATCTGATGAATGGTTGGGCTAGCTAGAGCTTACTCAAACCTGATCATCCATCAATTAGATTCACTGAGTATGTTCATATTAATAGTTGGACCTAATCAGAACTTTCAGTGGAGGCACAATATACCTGCTAAAGAGGTGCCTGGGGCAAAATTATTATTGAAAATTATTTGAAGAAATAATTGGTTAAGAACCTATACATAGATGCACATGAGTTGGTCAAGCCATACTCGGACTTGTGTATAGTCTATGTGAATTTTAGTACATGCTAAGGGATTAATGTAATTCCTCGAATTGGAGGTAAAGGTTACCAATTCATATAAAATAGTGAGAAAATTTTTAGACTAAAATCTAAATCTTTAGGATTGAATAATTCATATACTAATATAGTCTTATTTTTTCTTTCAGCAATGGCTAACACTTTATCACTCTACTCACTGTTAGATAGTGATAAGCTCACTGGATCTAATTTCGATAGTTGGTATCAAAAGCTCAAGATTGTCTTAGTGCAGGAGAGAAACTTGTATGTACTTATAGATCCAGCACTTGAGGAGTCCATCTCGAATGCTCATGGCGTAGTTAGAAATACTTATCAAAAGTGGGTCAATAATTGAGTCACTGTGCGTTGCATTATGAAAGCGACTATGAATGACAAGTTTTATCGTAAATTTGAGTATGCTCAACTAGAGGATATCCTTCAAATATTGAACGAGTCTTTTGGCACTCCTGATGATGTTGAGAGATATAAAAAATCTTATGCTATCTTCAACGCATGGATGAGGGAAAGGGCATCGGTCACTGATCATGTATTATACATGATCGAGCATCTGAGCAAACTTAAATTTTTCTTGCATGAGCAGCTAGAAAAGATATGATCCTGAATTCTTTATCCTAGTCCTACCTATCCTTTCTTAGTCATTATAGAATGACTAAGCCTGTAGTAAACTATCATAGCTTACTAGGATTACTGTAGACCTTTTAGAAAGATAACTAGCTTCAAAAGGAGCCGATGAATATGGTGGATGGTTCTTCTTCTGGGCATCATCCCTTTAAGAAAGGAAAGAAAAAAAATAAGAAGAAGGTGCATCATGCTGGGGCTCCAAAGCTCAGTTAGAACAAGAAGTCAAAAGTTAACAAGAGCTAGACGTAGTATTTTTTCTGTAAGAAACTGTAGCACTAAAAAAGAAATTATCTTCAGTATATAGCCCCTTTGACCCCAATAGGTCGAACAAGAGAAAGCAGCAATTTATTACTAGACAAAATACTTATATGATAACTCCTTGTAATTTCTTTATATGTGATAGTACTGTTTGGATATTGGATATCGAAAGTGCAATTAACATTTATAATTTATTGCAAGGACTTCAGGTCAATAGAAAATTCAGAGACGACGAATGGTTCTTGAATATTGAAAATGAAAGTCTTATTCTAGTTCTAGCCTTGGAAACTGTTCAGCTTGTTTTTGAGTCTAGGATTGTCATGTTAGATGATTGTCATTATTGTCCTTCATTTTTTATGAATATCATCTCTGTAGGTCTTTTGGCCAAAGTTGGTTTAAACTTTTTAATAAAGAATAATTTTGTGATATCATTATGAATGATACTATAATTATATGTGGACAATTAAAATATGACATATACCTTCTATCACAGCCTGTAAGTATAATGTACATATCTAATAAATATTCTAACATAGATAATGTCAACAATGCTTATTTTTGGCATTGTCGGTTAAGTCATGTGAACAAGAGCAGGATGGACAGATTAACTAAGAGAGAATCTTCAAAATTGATAATTATGAATCATTACCAACCTGTGAATCTTGTCTTCTTAGTAAGATGATAAAGTTATCTTTTAAAAAAAAATATGAACGAGCCACTGATATTCTAAGTCTAGTATATAGTGATGTATATGGATCTATAAGCATAAGTGCCAAAGGTGGGTATAATTACTTCATTACTTTCACTGATGACCTATCTAGATATAGGTACATTTAACTTATGAAGCATAAATCTGAATCATTTGAAATATTTGAACGATTTCATAGTGAAGTAGAAAAATAAATTAGTAAGAATATTAAAACTCTTCGGTCAGATTGAAGAGGTGAATATCTTTTCAATGAATTTCTGACATATTTAGAAGAGAATGTGATTCTCTCACAATGGACCTCTCCTGAAATACCACAGTATAATAGGATGTCAGAAAGGAGGAATCAAATAATGTTAGATATGGTTTAATCTATGATGAGCTTTGCGACTCTGTCAATCTTCTTCTGGAGATACACTTTAAAAACTGCATGCTATATTCTGAACAACGTTTCGAATAAATTGGTTACTAAAACTCAATATGAGATATAGATCGGGCATAGGCCAACACTCTCTTACTTAGAGTTTGGGGTTGTCTGATTCATATCAAATGTTTACAGACCAACAAGCTTGGACCAAAGTTCGATAAGTATTTATTTGTAAGGTATCCAAAGAAAATAAAAGAGTACTATTTTATCCTACCGAAGAATAAAAGATATTCGTCAGCAATAGGACAGTCTTTTTGAAAAGAGAGTTTCTTAGAGAAGAAACTGATGCCACTAAGATCGAACTTGATGAAGCTTGTGAGGTAGAAAATCCGATACCTTTGAGTAGAAATACAGAATTAGATTTGATTGAGAAATCAAATTCAGAGCCTGTCATAAAGGTGCAATTGAGGAGATCCGATAGAGTACTACGTCAGTCAGACAGTTACTGTAATTTTTTGATCTGAGATGGTGATTCTGTCAAACTAGATAAGAACGATGAAGATATGATCACCTATATGGATACCATGTAGAGGTCCAATTCTGAGAAATAGCTAAAAGCCATGAAATTTGAAATAGAGTCCATAAAGATCAATGGTGTATGGACACTTGTTGATCCATCCAAGGAAATTAAACCCATAAGGTGTAAATAGATCTTCAAAAAAAAAAAAACGGACAAGAAGGTAGAGATCTATAAAATATGTCTAGTTATCAAGGGATATCGTCAATAATATGGTATTGATTATGACGAGACATTCTCTCCTGTGGCAATGCTTAAGTCTATTTGAATTATGCTTGTTATAGCGGTACACCTAGATTATGAGATCTGACAAATAGATATCAAAATCATTTTTCTTAATGAAAAGTTGAAAGAAGAGATATATATAATATAATCTAAAGGGTTCACATCCACAGATGAATCTAAAGTATGCAAGCTAAACAGATCTATTTATGGACTGAAATAAGCTTCTCAGAGTTGGAACATGCATTTCGATAAGACAATCAAAATATATGGCTTTGTTAAGAATGGAGAGGGGCCCTGCATCTATAAATAGGCTAATAGTTCTGTAGTCATCTTTCTTATATTATATATAGATGATATACTCTTAATAAAAAATGACATCCCTGCTTTACTAAGTATAAAGCTGTGGCTATCATCACAATTCTCCATGAAGAATTTGAAAGAAGCATTGTACATTCTAGAGATGAAGATCTATAGGAATAGATCTAAAAGATTGCTTGGATTGTTTCAAATTATGTACATCAATACCGTGCTGAAATGGTTCAGCATGAAAAATTTTAAGAAGGACTATCTACCAATAGGCCAAAGAATTACTCTCTTTAAGAAGAATTGTCTGATAACTCCTTATGAGAAAGAGCGTATGAGTAGAATCCTATATGTCTCGACAGTGAGATCTATAATATATGCTATGATATGTACAAGATCAGATGTGGCTTACTCACTAGGAGTATTGAGCAGGTATCAATCTGATCTAGGAGAGAATCATTGAAAAGTTGTGAAGATAATCCTTAAGTATTTAAGAAATACTAAGAACCAATGATTAATCTTTAGAGATACAAACTTTAAACTTGTGGGATATACTGATTCTAGTTTTTAGTCTGATCATGATGACAGCAAAAATATGTCGGACTATATTTTTACTTTATTTGGTGGAGTAATCTACTGAAAGAGTTTCAAGCAGCACACAGTAGCTGATTTGGTATGTAAAGTGAAATATATTACGGTATCCGATGCTACAAAGAAAGCTATTTGGTTGAAAAAGTTCATCTACGAATTTAGAGTGATTCTCTCAGTTGAAGGTCCAGTTTTACTGTATTATGACAGCACTGGTGCCCTCGCTCAAGTGAAGGAACCCAAATCTCATCAGAGGATCAAACATATTTTGCATCGCTATCACATGATTCGTGAGATTATCGATCGAGGTGACGTTGAGCTGCTGAAGACTGATGGAAAGAAAAATCTGGCCAACCCCTTCATTAAAGCTCTCAAGACTAAAAAGTTCAATGACCATAAGTAGAAGATGGACATTAGATACTATCCTGATTGGCTTTAGTCCAGTATGAGTTGTTGAAAAATATGTCCTAAAGTGAATTATCTATCTGTAGATGATTAAGCTCTTTATAATATGTATATAAATTATTAATGAATAAAAAATATTTTTAACATGTTCAACATAAAAGTGTATCTTTTTTTAAACTCTTGTTTTATGATGAAGTCTTTAGAACTATAATATAATTAATAAGGAAGAATTTATTGAATAGTTCTTAAACGTGTTTGCGATCAAATGATACGTTATTAATAAGGATAATAATATTTATCAAGTATAGATCATTGTGTGCCATATGAATTGGTTGATCTCCTAATCAAGGAGTGTGGAGATACTGGTATGGCATATCGGTGAGATATAAGAGTATATCATCACTAAACAATGACTCACCTATGGAATACTCTGCTATCAAGAGCAGCTCATAAAGGATATGGGTATAAGTATCTCTCCGACCTAAGATCACTATAGTGACTTATAAGTAACTGACTATATTTTAGTGTTGGATTACCTATATTTTTAATACAATGATGAAAGGCTCTAGATACAGTCAAGTACTTATGATATTGAGCCAAGATGGAATTGATCCCTCTGAATTATAGGAGTTAATGCATCACACTATATATTAATTCAGTAAAATCTTAGTCAGGATAATCCTCATGATCTATCACGAGATTTGAAAAAAAATTGAAATACAATGTGGATGACTATTTTAGGATTGACAGTTAAATCCTAGGTCACCTTGAGTATTGAGATTAAAGGGATGAATTATGTGGTAACCATATGTCGAGATTCTTGAATGTTGCTTTACAAATATTTGATCTATCTGGACGTCGGGTATCATTGCTAGATGGTCACTTTAATTAGTATAGGAAGTGGTTTCTATGCTACCGGCTTAGTGTTCGAACTTATGGAGTCACACACAAAGTCAAATAATATAGAAAAAAATTGATCGAATATTTATGTATTCAATTTGAAAGTATGAGAGTTGATTGAACATATAAATTTCTTAATTGAGAATTAAATTATGGGTCATATGGAATTAAACATTGACTATGTGCAGCTAGCACTACACATGAGGAGTAGGTTTAATTTCGGAGATAAAATTGATCAAATCAATATTTCAAATGATTATGAGAGATTAGATTCGAGTTGTAATTACTTTAGATCAGATCTAAATTAATTGGGCATGATTTTATTAAAGCTAATTAGGATTAATTAACTATATTGGATTTGGACAAGAATCCTGATTGGATTAGGATCAGTAGTCTTTTCGAATCATATTTGAATTGAATCCAAATCTGAATCAAATCTGATTTGATCTACTTAACCATGTTTCTCAGGTGTTCTCGCACCATATGGGCTGATCAAGATGGTGGAGGGTCCCTTTGGGTGTGCAGCATGAAGAGAGAGGCATGAGTTGGTGCCTCTCTTACTTTGCTTAGAAATCCTTGTGTATCAGAGAGTTTGGATTTGATTCAAACATGGAGAGTCCTATTTCTAACACATGAAAGTTTTTGATTTGATCTAGGACCTCTTATCTATTTAAGGAGAGATGTGGAAAAGAGAGAAATCAATCAAAGCTTGAGTCTAGGCGTGAGATCTCCCCTTGGGTGTCCCCTCTTTCTTGGCGTGCTCCCCTAGGTGTCTCTCTCCTCTTGGAGTCCTCTCTTTCTGTTGGTGGTGTGGCATGTGGGCTCCTTTCTAGCCTTTAAGATCTGATCTTAAGGGTCTTCTCTTCCTTTCTCTTGAAGAGTTCTTCATCTCTCTTTCCTACATTGCTTGGCATACGTATGAAGTAGAGGATCTGTACATCCAGATCTTGTGAAGCAAATCGATTGAGAAACTTTTCAACCTTGATCTTTTTTTCGCTATGAATCAATGTGAAATTTCATAAATATTATGAAAATTTAAATTGCTAATCTATTCAATTTACTTTCTGGCATCCGATACGATCGGATAATTTTTTCTTCATGTAGGTGGAACTCTGCACTGGAGGTGGTAGCCGCCAGTGTGTCGATGCTGACATTGTTGGAGTAAATGTAAACTTTCTTAAGAGCTCCACTGTCATTCTTTTGAATGAAAAATAGAGACTTGAGAAATGGATAAGAAATTTCACACACTGAAAAAATGATTACAACTGTAAGTATTTATAGACATGAATAGGTGCATCCCTTCATGTAGAGTTGCAATGCTTCAATCATAGGGGCATCCCTTCATGTAGAGTTGCAAGTTTTCATGAACAGATGTATTACTTCTTGAACAGACACGATGCTTTAATTTTCAATCTTATTAATATTTAGCTCTCCCCATTAATGAGATTGGTAGATATAATTCCAAGCTTCTCTCTAAACTCAAAAAATCTATCCTGAGATAGTGGCTTTGTAAAGATATCTGCAAGTTGTTTTATTGACTTGCAGTATGTTAGCTTCACTTCATCTTTTTGCGTAGCTTCATGAATAAAATGATATTTAAGCTTGATATGTTTGGGGCGATCATGATGAACTGGATTCTCAGTAATGGCAATTGCTGATCGATTATCATAATGAAGAACAACGCTTCAATTTGTGGTAACCCAATGTCAGACAGTATTCTTCTCATCCATATAATTATGATGCATGCAACTTTTGTAGCTGCTATATGTTCAGCTTTTGCAGAGGATTGAGCAACAATACTTTGCTTCTTTGAAAGTCAAGAACAAGCTCCTGAACTTAGCATGAACAAGTATCCTGATGTGCTTTTTGAATCATCAATGCTTCCTCCCCAATCACTGTCTATGAAATTGAAGAGGAAAGAATGCTCCTTGTTGTTGTAGAAAATTCCAAACTCAGTCCCTTTTAAGTAACGTAGAACTCATTTAGCTGCTCCAAAATGCACGCTTCTTAGATTCTGTATAAATCGAGAATGCAAGCTAGTAACAAACAGTCTAGCCTTGTTGCAGTCAAGTAATGTACGCTCCCAACAAGTCTTTTATACTATGTGGCATCTATAAGTAGAGCTCCATCTGATTTACTCAGTTTCTCTCTAACTGTCAAAAGAATGTCAACTGGTTTACAATCATACATATTAAACTTATTGAGGAGTTTTCTTGCATATCTGGTTTGTGATAGAAAAATTTCTACTGTTGTCTGATCTATCTCCATGCCCAAAAAATATTGAGATGTCCAAGATAAGTCATCTCATATTTTGAGTTAATTCTTCTTTGAATCTTTCAATTCTCTATTCATCGTTGCCTGTAATAATAAGGTCATCAATATAAACAGCAACCGATATAATAGAATTATCTTCCTCTTTCAAGTATAAAGTTGGTTCGTTCTCACTCCTTCTGAACTTGTTCTTAAGAAAGTAACTGTCTAACTAAGAATACCATGTTTGTGGAGCCTGTTTTAGGCTGTACAATGCCTTACTCAATTTACAAACTTTCTTCTCTTCTCTAAGAACTTCAAATTCAGGTGTTGTTGTACGTGACCTCTTCTTTGATCTCTCCATTCAAAAAAAAGTTGATTTCACATCCATTTGATGAACTTGCCAATTTCTTTGAGCTGATGAAGCCAATACAAGTCTCACTGTCTCCAAATAAGCAACCAGAGCAAAAGTATCAGTATAATCAACTCCAGCCTTTTGTGTGAAACCCCAAGCAACCAACTAGCTTTATGTCTCTGAACAGTACAATCTGGATTTAATTTAAGCTAATAAATCCATTTAACACTAACCACTACTCAATCTTCTGATTTATCAATCAAAGTCCAAGTTTGATTTTTGTTGATCATGTTGATCTCTTCTTTCATGGCCTGCTATCAAACTTTGTCAAACTTGTTCCTTCACAGTTTCTTCGAATGTGGCAAGTTCAATCAACATCATTTAAAATTGCTCATAAATCTCATGTAGTGATCTGAACCTTCTAGGAGGAGATTTCAAGCTTGAGTTCCTTGTAGATGAGCTAGAAGAATCCGCTGACGAGCCTGCTCTAAAAGGGGTTCCTACAGGAGTTCTAGTAAGTGTCCTCGCATAAATATCATCGTCGTCCTGGTCTTCAAAAAATTATAGAATAGACTCTGATGAAGGCCTTGCTGTGTCATTACTCTAGAAGTGATCTTCATCAAAGATCACATCTCGGCTCACCACAATCTTTTTGGTTTCAGGATCAATTAGACGATAGGCCTTAGACTCAGCCAAATAGCCAACAAGCATCATCATCTTATTTTTTGGATCTAACTTGATTCTCTTCTTTGATGGAACCTGTGCAAAAGTAATACATCCGAATACCTTCAAGTGCTCCACATTTGGTTTTTGATTGCTCCAAGCTGCCAAAGGTGTTCTGTCATATACAGCCTTCATTGGACATCGAATAAGAATGTAAACTGCAATGTTGATAGCCTCCCCCTAGTAACTCTTTGGTAATTTGGCTTGATTAAGCATGGAGGAAGCCATTTCAATAATGGTTCTATTTCTCTTCTCTGTTACACCATTTTGTTGTGGTGAATATATGGCTGTCAACTACCTCCTTATACCTTCTTTTTGGCAGAATTCATTGAATTCCATTGATGTAAACTCGCCTCCTCAATCTGATCCGAGAGTCTAAATTTTATATCCACTTTTTGCTTCAACTCCAAGAGAAGGGATTTACATCTTGCTACAAATGTCAGTATACACCAATTGAAGAGGGGCTTTTGCATGCCATTTTGTTTTGCCAGGAAAAGATGCTTTTGAATGCTTGTTATTATACAGCTCTCACAGACTTCCTTCAAGACATTAATATAAGGAAGGCCTTGCATAAAATTTTTTTCCTTCAAAAGCTTCAAAGATTTGTAATTTAGATGGCCAAATCTTCTATGCCATAGCTTGGATTCATTTTCAGATGCTACTAATCTAGAGTTATTTGCTGTAACTTGGAGAGGAAAACATCTCTTCTCTGTTATTTGAGCAAAAACCAGCAATATTTGATGCTTGTCATATATCAAGCACTTATTTTAGGTGAAAAAAAGAGAATATCTATTTTGCACGAGCTATCCTACACTAAGCAAGTCTGCTGCCAGTTTAGGAATATATAAGACTTCTCTGATATGCCTGCTTCCTTACTTGGTTTGAATCTTGATTGTGCCTTTCCCATTGGCTGTTAAGAAAGTCCCATCTCCGATTTGTATTTTTGGCTAGATGGATTTGTTTAGCTTCACAAACAGATTTCTTTTACCACTTATATGATTGCTATAGGCACTATCTAATTGCCATTGTCTTACAATTTCTGCTTCAACTGTCATGGCAGCAATAAAGAGGAAGTTTTCTTCTTCTGCTTCTGTCATTTTGGCCTATTGTCTTTCTCCTCTCTTCTTCTTTTTACAGTCATGATCTATATGACCAAATTTTTGGCAAAACCGACACTGGGGTTTATCCTTGTACCAACAATCCTCATTTTTATGATTGCTTCTTCTACAAATTCTACAAGTTGACTACTTGCCTTACGATGCCGGACCACTTCTATCTTGTTTTGCAGAGTTCTTTTTCCATGAAAACTTTGGCTTCTTCTCTTTATTTGTATTCTTGACGAGAAAACACTTTCTACTGGTCTGTTTCTCTTCTGAGTTTTCTTTGCTCATGCATATGCAAAGAATGCATAAGTTATTGAACTGTGAGTGTGGACAAGTCTTTAGTCTCTTCGATCAAGATTATTGAATCATCATAATTTGGAGGAAGACTTACAAAGATCTTCTCCACAATACGTTGTTAAAAATATTATCTCCTATAGCCTTCATTTGGTTTATAAGCTCAAATGCCTGAGAAAAGAATTCGGACATAAATTCCATGTCCTTCATCTGTAGCATTTCAAACTCTTTCCATAAATTTTGTAATCTAAGCATAGATTGTCTCTCATCTCCTTGGTATTCAAGGCAAAGACGATCCCAAGCTTCCTTTGATGTAGCTGCATACATAATTCGAGGAAAAATTGTGGGAGAAACTCTAGCTTGAATATGAGCCAATGTCTGAGCATCTACCATTATACTCTTATCTAGTTGCTTTTTCGCTTCTTCTGTGAGTTGCACTCCTTTTCTGGTTCTTAGAATTTAACCTCCATAGCATTCTACACACCCTCTACCAACAAAAGAGTTCTCATCTTAATGCACTAGAACTCATAATTTTCTCCATCAAAAATTAGATAGAGAGAATTCAATGAGTTTGACATCGATAGCTTCTCCATTGTAGGTGAAAAACCTGCTCTGATACCACTTTGTTGGAGTAAATATGAACTTTCTTAAAAGTTCCATGCTATTCTTCTGAATGAAAAATAGAGACTTGAGAAATGGATAATAAATTTCACACACTGAAAAAATGATTACAATTGTGAGTATTTATAGAGATGAATAGGTGCATCCCTTCATGTAGAGTTGCAATGCTTCAATCATAGATGCATTCCTTAATGTAGAGTTGCAAGTTTTCATGAACAGATGTACTACTTCCTGAACAGGCACAATGCTTTAATTTTCAATCTCATTAATATTTAATGGACATGACCACTAGTCTTCAAGTAGTTCATCAACGAGCGGTTGGTGGTGGAAGTGATGGAGGTGGGGAAGAGGGTCTGGGATGGGTTCCGTAGCACGATGGTGGAGGAAAAGATGGTGGTACCTGGGGAGGTGATTGGGAGGGCGGTGTCCGAATTCATAGAGCCAGGCAATGATGGGGAGAGTGCGAGGTGGCGGGCCAGGGAATACGCAACCATCGTGAGCGCGGCAATTGCCAAGGGTGGGTTACCCATCGTGATCTTGAGGCCTGGTTAATGAGCTCGTGACAATGAAGAATGATCAACAGAAGGCGAGGCCTGTGT
>NC_025995.2:9465091-9492220 GCF_000442705.2 Elaeis guineensis
AGGGGATACATTAATTATTTGTATTCTTACCAAAGTAATAATTGATGTTTGTGGGGTCCACTGAATCCGATGAATGGAATGGGCCATCAGATGAGTAGTAATTGGGTGTTAGTTGTTATTAGCATGATTTTATTGCATGTCAGTTGATAATAACTTTTTTTATTAGGATAACTTTATAACTCTAGGGATTACTAATTAGTCCATAATAATTTTTTTAGAATAAATTATAAAATTCTTTTGAGGTTTATCTTTATTACATTTTTTATCCAATAGTTTAAAAAATCTACACTTATCTTGAAATATTATGGCGTTACTAAAAAGTTTTAGATTTTAAAAAGATGGAATTATCCTCCATAATAACTAAAAAAAAAATGCCTTCTCAATCCCCCACGAACCTTCTAGATCTGGTTGTCGCCGACTTAGACTTTTTGTTGTCACCCCGCCATTAGTCCTACATCCCTTGTGTCATGGCGAACTTGTGCATCCTCTTCACCTCTAGTGCTACCGACATCGATCTCACCATCATTACTGTCCAAGCACCGGATCATTGTTTTGCACCACCATCTCTGTCCAATCTCCGACCCCACCACTTTCTCTGATTGGTCCTCCTACTATCTTAATGGCCTCATCCTCCAACTCTGCTTCGACCTCCCCATCGATACCAAGGTCCTTATGTCGGCATCTTTTGTAGCCTCCTTGACGGCCTCGATGTCTCCCACCATAATGCCATCACTGCCCAACTCTATGATGAGTTCTACTACATCCCCATCCTCCTCCTACTCGACCTCCACACCCGCTTCTACCATGGCTTCTACAAGCATTACCTCTGACTGGTCCTCCACTACCTGCTCCCACTTATTCCCTCCTCCCTTGGCAGCTTCCACTTCGATCTCTCCCTCTGGCACTCCTACCTCTTCGCTAACAAGCTCTTCGTCGACCCTCTCATCGAGCTCTCCGAGAGTAAAGCTCAGATTCTTCCTCCATTCCCCCTTCCCCTCCTTCAAGATCTTCTACACCATCCCCATCATGATGACCTCCTCCATCCCCTCCTCAATGCCGACCTCATCAGTTTCCACACCTTCGACTACATCTCCAACTTCCTCTTCTTCTGCTTCCAATTGCTTGACCCAACTACTAGTCAAAATGAGGCTACATCGGGCACTACGATAGCAACATCACCATCAAGATCCTCTCTATCAAGATCGACATGGGCCAGCTTCGTTCCATCATAGCCTCACTAAAGATGGGTGACAGGTCTGCATGCTCAAAAAAGGTACAAAGACAGGATCTTGCTGCTTGACGTGAAAGATATCAACCAATTCAAAAGGATTGGATTGAAGTTTTTGGCGATGGAGCAACTATTAGAGGAGCATCCAGAGCTGTAGGACCAGGTGGTGTTGCTTCAAATCACCAACCTCGCAAGGAGTCAAGAGAGGGACATGCAAGAGGTGTAGGACGAGATCCACTCAATCACAAGGAGGATCAACCATCAGTTTGGCTAGCTCAACTATGAGCCAATCATCATTACTGATCATCTGATGCCACCCACGAGAAGATGCCTTCTATGTCGTCCGGTGCTCAATTTATTTTTTTATTTTTTATTCAAGACTATTTCAGTCATTTCAAAAATTTATTATGATGTGGCAATTAGATAAAAGTTAATATTAATAGACTGCCTAACAGCATGGGTTAGATTGTAGGGTTGAATAAAACATAAAAGGTGTTTATATAGCTTTTGTAAATTACTAAATGCAATTGTGATTTCAACATAAGGTTAAAGAGATTTTTGTAATTCATCTTTTTCTATATTAGTATCAGTTTATATTATTTTTCTTTCACTCTCTCTAAGTTTTTCTCTTCTCTTGCATGTATTTTAACAATTGTGTCATTGGAGAGGTTAATCTCTGCATTCCCTTCTTTACCTATGTTTGGAGTGAAAACAGTCTAGAGAACCTTGTCACCTTATAAAATCTTCCTCTGCCAAACAGGGCCTAAAAATGTTGTATGGAAGGCTAGATATGTCCAAAGAAATGAGATTAGTTGTATGGAAGGCTAGATATGTACCATGTTGTACACTAAAAATGTTGATATGAAATCTATTGTTAACTTTATTTATTTTTTTCTATCATTTTCTGCACGTTCTTAGAACGTATAATATAGGATTAGTATAGGGTAGAGGGTGAGTGGTTGCCGCTTCCAAGAGTGGGGAGAGATCTTGTTGCGGCCAATCCTCTCGTCGTCTGGTCGCCGAAAACGAGCACCTGCAAGAGAAGTCCATACTGATCGGAGATGCCTCCGTGGGGACCCTCCGACGGTCAAGTCAGAGAGGAGATTAGGCAATAGTAGAAAAGAATCAGGGAGACTCAATGGAAGAGAGAGAGAGAGTCCAGGGGCTTCGAAAGAACCTCCTCGCAGCACTGTTGTCTTTCCCGTTTTATAGTAGAGCGCAGCGTGGTGCCGTCATTAATGGCGCAGACAACTGGAGGAGTTGTCAAATCGTCGGAGACTGCCAGAGTCGCCGCAGACTGTCAAGTCGCCGTGGGCTGTCAAATCACTGGGATTAATCTATATCCTTGGCAGGACAATGCCCCAGGGCGGCTATGCCGCACGCTTTTGTCAGGACAGCGGCCCACAGCAGTCGTACGGCGTTTGGGGAGCCGACCGACCATACGTCGGTATTTGGTTGCGGGACGTCAGGTGAAGACCCGGGGACACCGTCGGCTGGTCTGGTGCATTGCGGGAGTCGGACATCGGCCACCACCCCCGTCTGACAGTGAGTCGGTAGAGTCGGGCTCGCCGTTCGGCTGGTCGGGAACAGAATGGATCTGCCCGACCGACATACCTTCGGTCGGACGTGTCGGCAGTCGTCGGTCGGTGCGGTCGGTAGAGTCGGACGCCGGTCAGGTAGGCCCGAGAGTGAGTCGGTATAAAAGGGATCAGTCGGTATGCCCTAACAGACCTATAGCAAAATGCAAAGCTACATGGCCAGAGGAAAATTCCTGTTTGGTACAAAATGAACATCCCGATTTGATAAAATACTCAACAAAATAGATGCAGATAACCTTGTGATTCTTTAGCCTGCATCCAATAATCAGAAAAAATGAATGACTTTGATTCAAGTATAAAGCATCAACCATTATATCCATAGGCGTTTGGTAATGCAAAATCTTAGCACATATAATATCAGAATCATGCCACAGAGCACCACTACCTTACCCCTAGAGTCACCTATCTCATGCTGCAGGAGGGGTGAGTGTGGTTCACAAATTCTGGTGCAACACACAAGGGTTTGAGTCATGCCACAACAAAAGTGGGTAACTGATTGGCACTTCAGATCTCATTTTTTCCATTGCCGAGGTAAAATAGTGTCCCAAGAGGAGCATCTGTTTGACAATAAACGCACATGGATGTTGTGATCCTGTGATGCAATAATCCTGTGTTTTACATGAATCCTACATAAACCCAGCACCTTATAACTTAGGACAGATGAACGGCGGAAGGAAGCTGAATTCCATGCTAATCATATTCCCAATGCTTAAACTGAATTAACTAAGCAGAGATTGCTAATTGAAGCTAACAGTTTAGCGTAAATATAATTATGAAATAACATAACAGAACCTAGGTCTCGGTGACGGCCTCTTCAAAAGATTCTGCGAGAAACTGAGCCAGGCAGCCTGTCTTAGAAATAGTACTCATTGCCACTCTCACTAACTTTTGCTTTCTTCGATTTAAGTGGCCAATACCTCGGCTTAGTTATATCCCCAACAATAGGCTTTAATTCACTCCACGGATCTTCTACCATGGACTTGTGGTAGTAGTGTTCAGTATCCTGCTGGCCTGAGCAAACCACGGCCCTGCACTCCAATCCATCGTGGACTACAGTTGCCACTAAATCGCCCACCTTTGCCTCATATGACTGTAATGGATGAGCAGGACTCATATAATGGTTCCATTGACTGACTGAACAAAGAAATAGTACATGTTTAGAATCATATAGTAGAGTTACATTTTATTATATCTAATTTTAGAGACAACACATTAACATAGAGTTTTATTTTGATATTTGTCATTTTAGAAACAGCAAAAAGGAGAAAACAATAAAATAGAAAGAAAGAAAGAGAGAGAACAAAATGAACGTACAAATAATGACACTACTACATCTCCCTTTTCTGAAAATAAACTACATGCAAAGTCTTGGGTGATGCAGGTATCTTACACTCTGAAAATAGAGGCACCTAGCCACTTCTTTCAACAAGATTGATGGGGAAGAAGTGTTATAAATCTGTAGCTAGACTCATTTTCCCATCAAAGAGTGCAGTTCCTGGCCACCTCTCTTACTAACTAAAAAAGTGTGGATTCCTATGGCTGTTGGTTCCAATATGGGAACTGAAATATTAGATTGCAATTAAATGAATATTCTAGAAAACATGTAAAAGCTTCATTGTCACTAACTTTTTCGCAAATATGGCTAAAAGCCCCAGCTCAACCAAATGCTTCTTTCACCTGCATCAACTTCCTCGTGCTGGAGAAAGCTCTTAAGAGTTAGAATGCTCCAACTTGCTGGTGATGTCATTATAAAATTGTTTGAAGTGCTTCTCACTTAAATCTTTGCACTTGAATTGCATGAAAGTATCTTTCATTGTATCTTCCTTCCTAATAATAAGAATATGCTCTGATGCACACCAATGAGACATGAAGTACTAGAACAATAAAGGGGAGAAGGTTTACAAGCCCACACCTCATAAGAAACACACATGGAAAAGAAATAAACTTAAAAGGAGAAATGGTCATAAACACAATTCTTTGCACTATATTGCAAAGCACCGAGGTAGGAAAAAGATAGGAGTTGATGGTGCCAACTGCCGAGGTACAAAAAGTTTGGATCCTTGACCTTCAAATGATACTGAAAGCAAACACCAGGACAGCCACTAAGAAAACTATAGTACAGAAGGCATTGTTTTAAGCAAAAAAGTTTGGGCCCAAAATTTTATTTGAAGCTGGGGCTGATTTCAGAGTTTCTACCCAGACTAACTAATGGAGCCAAGTTTCTTCTATACGAGATATCTAGGGCAACTTTTGCTTCCCATTTCTCCATTTCTTTAAAAAGAAAATGCATCTCTACGAATTAACACAGATTTTGAGAAGGTTTAGATGAATTGCAACATAAAAATTCCAACGACAATTACAAGAGTAAATTATTTGAAATAGGTTCAGGCATCTAGTTTTTGTATGTTAAATTGCCATCAAACTGAAAAGGGATGTCACGCTAAGCAAGATTTTATAAGCATATTTGTTAAAAATATTTTTACATGTCTAATTGCTTAGACATTGCAAATTTAAGTTTTTTGGTTATGTTCCCACTAGCCACAACATGACATATGTGACAAGGGTGTTCCACCATAGACCTCAGTTGCCAAAATCAGGTGTGGGTGCAGGGAAGCAGATATTCTAGAAGCATTCTATGAAGTGTGTTAGGATTCAAGATTCTAAGGGCATCCAAAGTGGGCACATCAATCTAGGTGTAAGATTCTGGCTATTAAGCCATAGACAGTGGTGTTGTGGTTGACTCAATCAACCATAATATCCACATGATATGGGTTTGTTTGCTGGTTACATGGGTTATTGGAGGCTACAAAGACATTATGGGATGTTGCACAATATGTAAGTTCCTATTATTTTCAAACTCTATTAGGTCATGTCATCCATGCCGATGGTCTTATTCTCTCTTCTATCTAACTCTATATAAGAGGTATATTTGCCATAGATAAAAATATATCGGAGTATAGTAGCAATTGTTTTTCTTTCTTTTTCTTCTGTTGAGGGTTTGAGTTTGCAAGACATCACATCTATTTGGGGCTGTGGCAGCCATTTGAGAGTGTCACATTGGTGAAGAAGATTTAGATTTGCTGCTTGTTTCTTCTTTGGGAAGAGAACTGGTGCTTGGTGTAAGGTTCTCCTTCCGTTTATTCTTCTGCATATAATAGATCTCTCTCTGCTCTTTCCATAGACGTAGGCTATGGTCAAACCACATAAATATTGGTGTCCTCATGTGGTTTGCCCTTATCTATTTTTACTGTAATTTTTATCTTTGACACACAAATACATTTGGAGATACATAATTTTATTTGATTATTCCACTACGCTATACCTCTAGTTTCATAACATCTGGTATCAGAGCTGGATCTTTTGTGTGTTTCTGCTAAGTTGATCAGGTGTGTGCATCTAAGATGTCGATGAAGTTTGAAGTTGAAAAATTAATGACAAAATAGACTTCAACTTATGGAAGAAGAGAGTGAAAACAATCCTGGTTCAACTAAACCTTCACAAAGCTCTTCTTGACAAGGAGAAATTAGGCATTACTAATGTAGATGAGTGGTTAGAGCTTGATCTGAAAGCTTCTAGCACTATTGAGCTGTGCTTGATAGATGAGATAATGTATAATGTTGAAGATTGCAAAATTACCTCTGATTTGTGGAAGAGATTAAATGATCTTTATATGGCAAAGTCTCTCACAAATAAATTACATTTAAAAAAAACAACTTTATACCTTATGTATGTCTGAAGGGGATGATCTTTTAGAGCATTTAAATATGTTCAATAAGTTGATTTTCGCAGTTTGAGGGTGAAGGTGGACGAAGAAGATCAGACTATTATTTTTCTTTCATCTTTACCCAAGTCCTATAACCACTTGGTGACTACCATCTTGTATGGTAAAGATACTTTGAAGATGGAGGAGGTCAAGACAACCTTATTGTCAAATGAGGCCAGGCACAAGTCTAATGCAGGTGACAGTTTGATGGCAAAGGATTCGGATCAAGAAAAGGATGTCGGAAAGAAAAAGATATCAAAAAGAACCATTCAGGTCCAAGTCAAGAGGATGGAATGACAGATGCCACTACTACAAGTAAGAAGGTCATTGAAAGAAGGATTATCCCAAATTAAAGTCCAAGAAGAAACAGGACCCTGAGGCTGGAGTTACTACTAAGTCAGAGGGAGATGTGTTGACCATCTCCTTAGATACGGACTGTTCAATTACTTGGATTTTTGATTCTGATTATTCTTATCATATATGTCCATATAGAGATTGATTTACCTCTCATACATCTCATGATGGGGGTAGAGTTTTTATGAGTAATAATATCGAGTATAGAACTGTTAGGATAGGAACAATCAAAATTAAGATGTTTGATGGAGTTGTGAGGATTTTAACAGATGTCAGGCATGTTTCTAATTTGAGAAAGAGTCTTATCTCCCTCGGTACCTTAGATGTAAATGGATATGCATTTGCTAATGCTAATGGTATATTGAAAATTAAATATGGTGCTTTAGTATTGATGAAGGGAGAAAAGATAGGTTTTCTATACAAGTTGATTGAAAAAACTATTACAGGTGATACTGCTGTTACATCCTTTTTGATGATGTGATGCTACATTATTGTGGTATGCTAGGCTTGGCCATGTGAGTGAAAAAGGGATGTTAGAATTGCATAACAGGAATTTACTCAAGAGTATTAAATCTTGCAAACTTGATTTCCATGAAATATGTGTTCTTGGTATGCAATGCAAGGCAAAGTTTGTCACCTCAACCAAAAAGAGCACACAGATCCTTGAGTACATTCATTCATATGTCTGGGGAGCAGCACCAATCACTTTGCATGGAGGAGCTAGATTCTTTATTACTTTTATTGATGACTTCTCCAGAAAAGTTTGGGTTTACTTCTTGAAGCATAAAGTCAGAGATTTTTTAGAAGTTCAAGAGCTAAAAGCTAAAGTTGAAAAGCAGATATGTAAGTAGATAAAGGTTCTCTGCATTGACAATGGTGGGAAATACATCTCCAGAGAGTTTATGGATTACTATCAGAAGGAAGGTATAGCTCGACATTTCACTATCCTAGATAAGGCACACCAATTGTAGGAACCAGATCTAGGGTTTCAGGATTAGATCTTGAAACTTTTTCAAGATCAGACAGGGAAGACTAAAATAAAATAAAATTTATTTTCCAAAACCAGAAAATTTCTAGATCTAAGATCCTATTATATGATTATTACATAGCATTAAATCAAAAATTAAAATATATAGAGCATGAACTATATGTTGATCATATCAACATGTTTCTATACTACATCTAATGTATGTATTAAACAATAGATCAGATCTATTACCTTGCAAGTTAGATGTTCTAACCTTGCTGATCCGGGCTTGAAGATGATGTTGCAAACCGCACACACATCCTATCTCTAGGAGTCATCCACACGAGTCCACGAATCTCGATCAGAAATCCTGCTTCAGAAAATCAGCACAGTATGCTAGTACTGTGCTGATCCTTCTTCGATGGTTGATCAGGTGCCTCCTTCTTCTTGATTTGGACTGTTCCAAAGATGAGAAGTAGGAGGAGGAGTTGTAGATCTGATACGCTCTTAGAAAACTCAGGATGGAGGAAGGAAAGAGATGAAACTAACAACCCTAGAAGAAGACCCTCTTCTTCTTCTCTTTACTCTCTCTTAGACACCCTATCTTGTGTCTATTATATCTTCACGACCCAAAGGTCTTTCTCTCTGATTTTTGGATGCTTCAAAGATCTCTCAAATCTCTATGTTTTTTGAAAATTTTATGAAGAAACTCATTTTATAGAGAGAGATATGATAGAGTCCTTGTCTAGATCAAATACCTAGTCGAGGCTTATCCAAACATGGCACGATAAGAGGTGCCCAACTCTTGGGCGCCTCCTCCTTATTTTCATGCATGGACCACCAGCAAAGGGTGCACAATGTGTGCCTTAAATGCCATGAAAATCTCAAAATAAATCTGGATAAATTTGGTACAAAAAAAAAGAGTTTTGGATTTCTAAAACTCTATCTCATAGAATTTGAAATCCAAACTTATTCCTACTTTGATTTGATCCACAACCACTTTCCATGTATGAAAGAAGAGATGAAACCTTTTGGACGTGAGAAAAACCTGGGAGAGGGCTTTTGTCGTACAAAATAAGAGAGGATTGGCGTGAAATAAGAGAGAGGGCGTGGGGGGGCTTATGTGGTGCAAGGTGGAATCTTAGTCTTACTAGGATTCTATCTTATGACTTGTTTTAATTTAGTTTCTCAAACCAAAATTAGATTAACCCAATTAAAATAGGTCTTAACCTAATTAAAAATCTAATTTAATCAAATTAAATTAGATTTAAATCGAATTTAATTTTTTAATCAAATTAAAAATTAGGTTGACCCAAGTCCTAATTGAACTAGGACTAGTTTTTTCCTTGCACTTGGCTTATCCAATAAATCAATTGGACTTGATCCAATCAAGTCCAAACTAAATTTAATTAAATCATATTTAATTAGACTTAATCTCAGTCCATTGGCTTAATCAAATTAAGCCAATTAGCAATCGAATTACTAATTGATCCTCCTGCAACACTTGCACTAGGTTAAATATCAATCGTATTGATCATTTAATCCTAGAACGATTCTTAATCATTGATCAATCATCCGATCGGATCATAAACTCTAATGTGTGTGACCTCATAGGTCCGAACGTAAGCCGACAGCACAGAAATAAATTTTTGTACCAATCAAAATGACCATCTAGTAATGGTACCCGACGATCGGATAGGTCGAATGTGTAGAACAACATCCTTAGAACCCATGCGGATATAGTTTTCATATAATTCATCCCCTTGACCAAAATGATCATAGGATACCTCAGAGTTCAACTATCAACTCTGATCAGGTTGTCCACATTGTATTTCAAAATATCAAATCCATCTGATGGATTACCCTGGCCAAGATTTTGCTAAATTGAAATACAGTGACTCATTCTTCTCCAACTCTTGGAGTGGTCAATCCCATCTCGATCACACTCTGACTTTGCAAGTACTTGACTATGCCTAGAAGTCTTCCGTCATTGAATTAGAAATTCAGTTAGTTCAGTACCAAAGCACAGTGAGTTGCTTGCAAGTTACTGAGGTGATCTCAGGTCTAAGAGACACTTATACGTATATCCCATCAGAGATATTTTCGACAGCAGAATGCTCTGGAGTTGGTCACGTTCAATGATGATGTATCTTTATATTTTACCTGTATGCCATAGCAGTGTCTCTACACTCCTTGGTTAAGAGGACAACCAACCCATATGGCCTACAGTGACCTATGCTCGATAGAAGCTGTCGTCCTTATTAACAGCCTATCATTTGGTCGTGTACAGTTTTAAGGACTAATCGACATATCCTCTCTTTATCGAATCTAAATAGTCCTAAGGACTTCATCATAACAATGGAGTTCATTAGAAGATGAAAGCTTATGATGAAAATATCAAATATATTTTATTAATTAACAAATCAATTACCATACTTGGTTGCTCAACCGTTAATAGCTTGATGATTGACTTTTGGGACATATTTTCCAACAACTCCCACTTGTCCTAAAGTCACTCGGCACAGTATCTAATACCCATCTTCGACTTATGGTTGTCGAACTCCTTTATTGTCAGAGTTTTAGTGAAGGGATCGGCCAAGTTCTCCTTTCTGTCGATCTTCTGAAGGTCAACATCACCTCGATCCACGATCTCTCGGATCAGATGGAAGCGACGCAAAATATGCTTCGTCCGCTGGTGTGCTTTGGATTCCTTCGCCTGAGCTATGGCACCAGTGCTGTCGCAGTAGGGTAGGACCAGACCATCGAGGGAGGGTGCTACTCCGAGCTCGGTGATGAATTTTTTCAGCCACACAGCTTCCTTCGCAGCATCCGATGCTGCGATGTACTCCACCTCACAAACAGAGTCTGCCACAGTATGCTGCTTGAAACTCTTCCAGCAAATAGCTCCACCATTCAGAGTAAAGATATAACCCGACATGCTTTTGCTGTCATCATTGTCAGATTGAAAGCTGGAGTCTATGAACCCCACAAGTTTCAAATCTGACTCGCCATAAACCAACTATTGGTCCTTAGTATTTCTCAAATACTTAAGGATGGCTTTAACCACTTTCCAGTGATTTTCTTCAGGATCAGATTGGTATCTACTGACTACTCCTAGTGAGTATGCCACATCTGGTCTTGTACATGTCATGGCATACATGATAGATTCCACAGTCGAAGCATATGGGACTCTACTCATACGCTCTCTCTTTTCAGGAGTTGTCGGACAATCCTTCTTAGAGAGAGAAATTTCATGGCCTATCGGTAGATAGCCCTTCTTGGAATTCTTCATGCTGAACCTCTTCAACACAGTATCTATGTACGTGGACTGGGATAACCCAAGCATCTTCTTAGATCTATCCCTATAGATCTTCATCCCTAAAATCTAGGATGCTTCACCCAAGTCTTTCATGGAGAACTGTGATGACAACCAAACTTTAATTCCCTGTAGTGCAGGGATGTCATTCTCGATTAAGAGAATGTCATCCACGTACGAGACAAAGAATACCACAACTGGATCATTTATCCATTTATAGATGCAGGGCTCTTCTCCATTCTTAACGAAGCCATACATTTTGATCACCTTATCAAAACGCATGTTCCAACTCTGAGAAGCTTGCTTCAATCCATAAATGGATCTCTAAAGCTTGCACACCTTGGACTCATCTGTGGATGTAAACTCCTCAGGTTGTATCATATACACATCTTCGGTCAGCTCTCCATTCAGAAAAGCTATCTTTATATCCATTTGTCAAATCTCAAAATTCAGATGGGCAGCTATTGCAAGCATTATCCGAATGAATTTGAGCATTGCTATAGAGAAAAATATCTCGTCATAGTCAATACCATAACATTGACGATATCCCTTGACAACCAGACAGACTTTATAGGTCTCCACCTTTCCATCTGCGTCCCTTTTCCTTTTGAACACCCATTTACATCCAATGGATTTAACCCCTTCATGTGGGTCAACCAATGTCCATACATCGTTGATCTTCATGGACTCTATTTTGGATTTCATGGCTTCAAGCCATTTCTCAGAATCAGGTCTCTGCATTGCATCCATATAGGTGATCGAATCCTCATCATTCTCATCGAGTTCGATGGGATCACCATCCTAGATCAAAAAATCATAGTATCTGTCTGGCTGACGCAGTACTCTACCAGATCGCCTTAATGGTATAGGTCATTGGGCTCCGGATCTGATCTAATCAAATTCGACTCAGGTTCAGCTATTGGTGTCAGTCCTTCTACCTGTTGAACTTCATCAAGTTCAACCTTAGGCAACGGTTCCTACACTAAGGAACTCTTTTTCTAAAAAGATTGCCTTAAGGCTGACGAACATCTTTTGTTCATTAGCGTGGTAAAACAAATATTCTTTGGTCTCTTTGGGATACCCGATGAATGTGCATTTGTCAGACCTAGGTCCAAATTTATCTGTGACTAATCGTTTGACATAGGCTGGGCACCCCAGACCCCAAGGTGTGAAAGTGTTGGCTTACGCCCTGTCCATATCTCATATGGAGTCTTAATTACAGACTTACCTGGAACTCTATTTAACAGATAATAGGTCGATTCGAGTGCATATCCCAAGAAGGATATCGGCAAGCTGGCAAAACCCATCATGGATCGGACCATGTCTAACAGAGTTCGATTTCTCCTTTCAGACACACCATTATGCTGTGGTGTTCCTGGAGGAGTCCATTGGGAGAGAATCCCATTCTCTCCTAGATATGTGAGAAACTCACTAGAAAGATATTCTCCTCCTCAGTCAGATTGAAGAGTTTTAATACTCTTTCCAATTTATTTTTCTACTTCACTTCAGAATCGTTTGAACATTTTAAATGAATCCGACTTATGTTTCATCAGATAGACATATCCATATATGGATAGATCATCCGTGAAAGTTATGAAGTAAAAATATCCACCGCTAACACTTGTGCTCATGGCCCCGCATACATCAGTATGTACTAGGCCCAAGAGCTCAATAGCTCTCTCACCTTTTTCAGTAAAAGGTGACTTGGTCATTTTACCAAGAAGACTGGACTCACAGGTTGGAAGTGATTCACAATCACTGACTTCGAGGATTCTCTCTTGAGTCAACTTGTTTATTCTGTTCTTGTTTATATGACCTAGCCTACAGTGTCATAAGTAGATATCTGACACACTATCTAATCTAGGGTGCTTGCCAGTAGAATAGACTCTTATCGGGCTTGATCTTTCTGGTCTGGCCCTATACTGATGTCCCAGCCTAAACTTGCACCTTCTTCACTTTCTTCTTCTTGTTCTTCTTCCCTTTCTTAAAGGGTCGAGAACCAGAAGACGAACCTCCCACTAAGTTCACCGACTCCTTGTGGAGTTGGTGATCCTTTTCAAAGTTCTGAAGCAACCCCAGTAACTCGTGGTAGTTTACTTCAGACTTTGTCATTTTATAATGAGTGAGGAATGAGAGATAAGACTTGGGCAGCGAGTTCAGTATTGCATCTTTTTCAACCTGCTCATGCAAGGGAAAGTCGAGCTTGCTCAATCGTTCCATCAGCTCGATCATGTACAATACATGATCAGTGACAGAGGCAACATCCTACATTTTGGTATTGAAGATGGTACAACTAGTCTTGTGCCTCTCCACGTCATCGGGTGTGCCAAAGGCATCCTCCAACACTTGAAGCATGTCCTTTGGCTGAGCCGTCTCGAATCTGCGACTGAACTCGTCGCTCATGGTAGCCAGCATGATACAGCGCACCATGGTCCGGTCACTGAGCCACTTCTGGTAAGTGTCTCTGACTGTTCCACATGCATTGGCAGCTGGCTCCTCAGGTGCAAGATTCATTATCACATATAGGATCCGTTCATGCTCCAGGACTATCTTCAACTTTTGGTACCAACTACCGAAGTTGGATCCCACCAACTTATCATCATCCAACAATGATCGGAATGATAGAAAAGTGGCCATATCTGCTCAAAGAAAAATTATAACCTAATTAGTAATTGATTCATTAAACCTAAAGATTTGGACTTTAATCAAAAGATTTCTTTCACTATTTTATTCGAATTGGTAGCCTCTACCTCCAATTCGAGAAATTATCCTAATTCCTTAGTGGATACTAGAATCCACTTAGACTGCACACAAGTCCAACTTTGGTTGGCCAACCCATGTACATCTAAGGATAGGTTCATAACCAATTATTTCTCTAAATAATTTTTAGTAATTTTAATTTTACCCCAGAAACCTAATCAGTAGGCTTTGGCCTCCACTGTAAGGATCTGGTTAGGTCCAACCATTAACATGACCATACTTGGTGCATCTAACCAACGAATGATTAAGCCCAACTTTGGTTGGCTCACCTAACCATCATTAGAGAGACACTTCCAAGTCGTCATATGATGAGTGATAATTCCATTAGTCAACAAGCACCAGGCCTTTGGGTCTGCAATGATTATTGAGTTAATGGACTCATTATCAAACACCTTAATGGGAGGCTATGACTCAGTTATCTCCATAATTTTATCATTTTAAGGACCTAATAATTTTAAAAGATTTAAATGATTTAGAGGATGAGGTTAGATGAACCAGCTTATCATGATCCTCCCACTGGCTTCACCAAGTCAGCTTAAGGGAGACCATTAAAAGGACTAGTCTAGGAGCACCTAAATCAGTCACACTGATTTACCTAGCTGACATGGGTCAGCTCGAATAGTCAAGTGATCCGATCAAAACATAATTTCACCAAGAGGCCAGGTAAGTTCGATCAGTGGGAGGGTCGGCCAAAGCTTGCCTTAGACACCATCAAAAATGGCCAGGTAAGCGGACTCCCAATTAAAAATCATCGATCTGGTTTACCTTAGACACCAACTGGTTTAATTAGTTTCGATTAGATCAACCTAACAGTTCATGCTAGACTGTTTAGCCAAGAATCAAGTCCATTTGGTTCTCGTTAAAGATATGGACTTGACCAACTACAACTATTGTAATTGATCTAGAGAATCCTTGACCTAATCTAAGACAATAATTGATTAGATTTAGTCAATTCTGTAATTAAATCTATCTTTAATCTAACCATAAGTCTAACCCAATTAATGGATCTAATTTTCACTAACCATTAACCCAATGTGTTATGGTTTGTGTCTTAGGTTCTTCAATTCACAATCCTAGAACCTAATCAAACAACTTCTTAATTCTTAATTAAGTTTTGGGCTGAGGGTTGGGTTCGGCTTTTCAAAAATAATTTTTATATTTATAAAATAATTTTACAATATGGTTCTACCAACCATATTGCATGTTTGATTCATAATCAAAATGCAAGTGAAATAAACATGAAACTACTTTAGATCTAATCTAAACAGGTTCATATAATTGAAATAATTTCAACTTTAAATAATTTCTTTGCACAAAAATTATTAACAAAGAGATTTTATTTTAGATTTAAATATTTTTTAAATCTAATAAATCATAAATTTAATCTAAATCATATCTAACAAATTTATAATTAAAGCTAGATCTACATGAACTAGAACAACCTTTGTACTGTAAGGGATAAACCTTACAGCAGGACAACCTTGCAGTTCGTGATTGATTTAAAATTTTAATTTTAAATTTAATAATCAGATTATAAATTAGATCTAATCTAAAGAATAATCTAAACATGTATAAATAATCATGTAATAAACAACCTTAGGCTCTGATACCAATTGTAGGAACTAGATCTAGGGTTTCAGGATTAGATCGAAGACTAAAATAAATCAAAATTTATTTTTCAAAATCAGAAAATTTTTAGATCTAAGATCTTATTATATGATTATTACATAGCATTAAATCAAAAATTAAAATATATAGAGCATGAACTACATGTTGATCATATCAACATGTTTCTATACTACATCTAATGTATGTATTAAACAATAAATCAGATCTATTATCTTGCAAGTTAGACATTCTAACCTTACTGATCCGGGCTTGAGAATGATGTTGCAAACCACACACGCATCCGATCTCTAAGAGTCATCCATATGAGCCCACGAATCTCGACCAGAAGTTCTGCTTCAGGAAATCAGCACAGTATGCTAGTACTGCGCTGATCCTTCTTCGATGGTTGATCAGGTGCCTCCTTCTTCTTGATTTGGACTCTTCCAAAGATGAGAAGTAAGAGGAGGAGTTTTATATCTGAGACACTCTTAGAAAACTCAAGATGGAGAAAGGGAAGAGATGAAACTAACAACCCTAGAAGAAGATCCTCTTCTTCTTCTCTTTACTCTCTCCTAGACACCCTGTTTTGTGTCTATTATATCTCCATGACCCAAAGGTCTTTCTCTTTGATTTTTGGATTCCCCAAAGGACTCTCAAATCTCTATGTTCTCCAAAAATTTTATGAAGAAACTCATTTTATAGAGAGAGATATGATAGAGTCATTGTCTAGGTCAAATACCTAGTCAAGGCTTATCCAAACATGGCAAGATAAGGGGCGCCCAACTCTTGGGTGCCTCCTCCTTATTTTCGTGCATGGACCACCAGCAAAGGGTGCGCAATGTGTGCCCTAAATTTCATAAAAATTTCAAAAAAAATCTAGATAAATTTGATACAAAAAGGAAAGAGTTTTGAATTTCTAAAACTCTATCTCATAGAATTTGAAATCCAAACTTATTCCTACTTTGATTTGATCCACAATCACTTTCCATGTATGAAAGAAGAGAGGAAACTTTTTGGATGTGAGAAAAATCTGAGAGAGGGCTTTTGTCATACAAAATAAGAGGGGATTGGCATGGAATAAGAGAAAGGGCGTGGGGGGGCTTATGTGGCGCAAGGTGGAATCCTAGTCTTACTAGGATTCTATCTTATAACTTATTTTAATTTGGTTTTTCAAACTAAATCAAATAAAAATTAGATTAACCTAATTAAAATAGTTCTTAACCCAATTAAGAACTAATTTAATTAGATTAAATTATATTAAATCTGATTTAATTTTCTAATCAAATTAGAAATTAGGTTGACCCAAGTCCTAATTGAACTAGGACTAGTTTTTTTCTTGCACTTGGCTTATCCAATAAATCAATTGGACTTGATCCAATCAAGCCCAAACCAAATCTAATTAAATCATATTCAATTAGTCTTAATCTCAGCCCATTGGCTTAATCAAATTAAGCCAATTAGCAATCGAATTGCTAATTGATCCTCCTGCAATACTTACACTAGGTTAAATGTCAATCGTATTGATCATTTAACCCTAGAACGATTCTTAATCATTGATCAACCATCCGATCGGATCATGAACTCTAATGTGTATGACCTCATAGGTCCGAACCTAAGTTGGTAGCACAGAAATAAATTTTTATACCAATCAAAATGACTATCTAGCAATAGTACCCGACGATCGGATAGGTCGAATGTGTAGAACATCTTTAGAATCCATGCGGATATAGTTTCTATATAATTCATCTCCTTGACCAAAATGATCATAAGACACCTCAGAGTTCAACTGTCAACTCTGATCAGGTTGTCCACATTGTATTTCAAAATATCAAATCCATCTGATGGATTACCCTGGCCAAGATTTTGCTAAATTGAAATACAGTGACTCATTCTTCTCCAACTCTTGGAGTGGTCCATCCCATCTCGATCACACTCTAACTTCGCAAGTACTTGACTACGCCCAGAAGTCTTCCGTCACTGAATTAGAAATTCAGTTAGTTCAGTACCAAAGCATAGTGAGTTGCTTGCAAGTCACTGAGGTGATCTCAGATCTAAGGGACACTTATACCTATATTCCATCAAAGACATTCTCGACAGCAGAATGCTCTGAAGTTGATTACGTTCAATGATGATGTACCCTTACATCTCACCTGTATGCCATACTAGTGTCTCCACACTCTTTGGTTAAGAGGACAACCAACCCATATGGCCTACAGCGATCTATGCTCGATAGAAGCTGTCGTCCTTATTAACAGCATATCATTTGGTCGTGAATAGTTTTAAGGACTAATCGATATATCCTTTCTTTATCGAATCTAAATAGTCCTAAGGACTTCATCATAACAACGAAGTTCATTAGAAGATGAAAGCTTATGATGAAAATATCAAATATATTTTATTTATTAACAAATCAATTACCATACTTGGTTGCTCAACCGTCAACAGCTTGACGATTGACTTTTGGGATATATTTTCAACAACTCCTACTTGTCCTAAAGCCACTTGGTACAGTATCTAATACCCATCTTCGACTTATGGTTGTCAAACTCCTTTATCGCTAGGGCTTTAGTGAAGGGGTCAGCCAGATTCTCCTTTCCATCGATCTTTTGAAGGTCGACGTCATCTCGATCCTCGATCTCTCGGATCAGGTGGAAGCGGTGCAAAATATGCTTCGTCCGCTGGTGTGCTTTGAATTCCTTGCTTGTGCTATGGCACCAGTGCTATCGTAGTAGGGCAGGACCAGACTATCGAGGGAGGGTGCTACTCTGAGCTCGATGATGAATTTTCTTAGCCACACAGCTTCCTTCGTGACATCCGATGCTGCGATGTACTCCATCTCACAAACAGAGTCTGCCACAGTATGCTGCTTGAAACTCTTCCAGCAGATAGCTCCATCATTCAGAGTAAAGATATAACCCGATATGCTTTTATTGTCATCATTATCAGATTGAAAGCTGGAGTCTGTGAACCCCATAAGTTTCAGATCTAACTCGTCATAAACCAACCATTGGTTCTTAGTATTTCTCAAATACTTAAGGATGGCTTTAACCACTTTTTAGTAATTTTTTTAGGATCAGATTGTTATCTACTCACTACTCCTAGTGAGTATGTCACATCTGATTTGTACATGTCATGACGTACATGATAGATCCCACGGTCGAAGCATATGGGACTCTACTCATACGCTCTCTTTCTTCAGGAGTTGTCGGACAATCCTTCTTAGAGAGAAAAATTTCATGGTTTATCGGTAGATAGCCCTTCTTGGAATTCTTCATGCTGAACCTCTTCAGCACAGTATCTATGTATGTGGACTGGGATAATCCAAGCATCTTTTTAGATCTATCCCTATAGATCTTCATTCCTAGAATCTAGAATGCTTCACCCAAGTCCTTCATGGAGCACTGTGATGACAATCAAACTTTTATTCCCTGTAGTGCGGGGATGTCATTTCGATTAAGAGAATGTCATCCACGTACAAGACAAAGAATACCACAACTGGATCAGTTGTCCATTTATAGATGCAGGGCTCTTCTCCATTCTTAATGAAGTCATACATTTTGATCACCTTATCACAACGCATATTCCAACTTCGAGAAGCTTGCTTCAATCCATAAATGGATCTCTAAAGCTTGCACACCTTGAACTCATCTGTGGATGTAAACTCCTCAGGTTGTATCATATACACCTTTTCGGTTAGCTTTCCATTTAGGAAAGCTGTCTTTACATCCATTTGCCAGATCTCATAATCCAGATGGACAGCTATTGCAAGCATTATCAGAATGGATTTGAGCATTGCCACAGGAAAAAATATCTCGTCATAGTCAATACCATAACGTTGACGATATCCCTTGGCAACCAAACAGACTTTATAGGTCTCCACCTTTTCATCTACGTCCCTTTTCCTTTTGAACACCCATTTACACCCAATGGGTTTAACCCCTTCAGATGGGTCAACCAATGTCCATACATCGTTGACCTTCATGGACTCCATTTCGAATTTCATGGCTTCAAGTCATTTCTCAAAATCAGGTCTCTGCATTGCATCCATATAGATGATCGAATCCTCATCGTTCTCATCGAGTTCGATGGGATCACCGTTTCGGATCAAGAGACTGTAGTATCTGTCTGGCTGACGTGGTACTTTACCAGATCACCTTAATGGTGTAGATATATTGGACTTCGGATCTGATCTAATCAAATTTGACTCAGGTTCAGCTATTGGTGTCGGTCCTTCTACCTGTTGAACTTCATCAAGTTCAACCTTAGAGGCAACGGTTCCTTCACCAAGGAACTTCTTTTCTAAAAAGATTGCCTTAAGACTGACGAATACCTTTTATTCATCAGCATGGTAGAAAAAATATCTTTTGGTCTCTTTGGGGTACCCGATGAATGTGCATTTGTCAGACCTAGGTCCAAGTTTGTCTGTGACTAATTGTTTGACATAGGCTGGACACCCCCAGACCCTAAGGTGTGAAAGTGCTGGCTTACGCCCTGTCCATATCTCATGTGGAGTCTTAATTACAGACTTACTTGGAACCCTATTTAACAGATAACAGGCCGATTCGAGTGTATATCCCTAGAAGGATATTGGCAAGCTGGCAAAATCCATCATGGATCAGACCATGTCTAACAGAGTTCAATTTCTTCTTTCAGACACCATTATGCTGTGGTATTTCTGGAGGAGTCAATTGGGAGAGAATCCCATTCTCTCCTAGATATGTGAGAAACTCGCTAGAAAGATATTCTCCTCCTCGATCAGATCGAAGAGTTTTAATACTCTTTCCAGTTTATTTTTCTATTTTACTTCGGAATCGTTTGAACATTTCAAATGAATCCGACTTATGTTTCATCAGATAGACATATCTATATCTAGATAGATCATCCATGAAAGTTATGAAGTAGAAATATCCACCTCTAGCACTTGTGCTCATGGGCCTGCATACATCAGTATGTACTAGGCCCAAGAGCTCAGTAGATCTCTCATCTTTTCCAGTAAAAGGAGCAGATACAATAGTTGTATCTATTTCCGTTCTCTCAGTAATGCTTTCATTGTATTGTTGATGCTATATGTTGATGATATGCTTATTGCCTGTAAACATATGCAAGAGATTTCTAAGTTGAAACAGAAACTTAATTCTGAGTTTAAGGTAAAAGACCTAGGAAGTGCGAAAAAGATCCTAGGCATGGAGATTCATAGAGATCAATAGAATGGAAAGCTATGATTGACTCAGACAGGATATATTGAGAAGGTGTTGGCCAAATTCAACATGCAGGAATCTAAGTTGTGAGTACACCTCTAGCTTAGTGTTTCAGATTGTCTATGCAGCAGTATCCTCAGTCTAAGGAAGAGCATCAAAAGATGCACAGTATACCATATGCTAATACGATTGGATGTTTGATATATACTATGGTTTGCACTAGACTTGATTTGTCACAGGTTGTTAGTATTTTGAGCACGTACATGGCAGATTCAAGAAACGAGCATTGGAATATAGTTAAATGGGTTCTGCATTACTTGAAGGGTACATTAAATTTTGGTTTATTATCTCAGAAAAGCACTGACATTGATGTTCTATTTGGTTTTGTTGACTCAGATTATATAGGTATCTTGACAAGAGAAGATCAACCACATGATACATATTCTCATTCTAGATGGAGGTCTTATCAGTTGAAAAGCGATGCTTCAAAATATCATAGCATTGTCAACAACAAAGGCAGAGTATATAGCTACAGTTGAAGCTGCCAAGGAGGCAGTTTGACTTTAGAGTTTGGTCAAGAAACTTAGTTTTGCACAAAAGACTGTTCGCATGCATTGTGATAGTCAGAGTGCTATACGTCTTGCAAAGGATCCAATATATCATGCCAGGATAAAGCATATGGACATTCGGCATCACAAGCTCAAAGAATTTATTGCGAGCGGTTGTATTCAACTAGTCAAGGTTCCTACACAGGAGAATATTGCAGATATGATGACCAAGCCACTTTCAGCAGTCAAGTTCTAGCATTATCTGGACTTGGCTCATATTCAGGAGCACTGAGGTACGAAGGCCCCAAGGTGAGGGGGGCCTAGAGATTCTTTTGTTTTTAGTAAAGAAGTTTGACCAAGTCAAAGGTGGAGAATGTTATAATTGTCTCGGTTAACCATAATACCCACATGATATGGGTTTATTTGGTGGTTACATGGATTGTTGGTGGTTGCAAAGATGTGATGGGATGTTGCACAAAGTGTGGGATTCCTATTATTTTCAAACTCTATCCGATCATGTCATCCATGTTGATGGTCTTATTCTCTCTTCTATCTAACTCTATATAAGAGGTATATTTGCCATAGAAAAAAATATACCAGAGTATAGCAGCAATTATTTTTCTTTCTTCTTCTTTTGTGAGTGTTGAGAGTCGTGAGTTTGGGAGACATCGCATCTATTTGGAGCTGTGGTAGCTATTTGGAAGTGTCTCATTGGTGAAGAAGACTTGGATTTGCTGTTTGTTTCTTTTTTGAAAAAAGAACCGGTGCTTGGTGTAAGGTTCTCTTTCCATTTGTTCTTTTGCACATGGTGGATCTCTCTCTGCTCTTTCCATGGATATAGGCTACGGCCGAGCTACATAAATCTTGATGTCCTTGTGTGGTTTGCTCTTACCTATTTTTGCTATAATTTTTATCTTTGACACATAAATACGTTTGGGGATATACAATTTTATTTGATTATTCTACTACGCTATACCTCTAGTTTCATAACACAATGGCTGGGATAGCAAACAAAGTTTACAGTATTGTTGTGACTCGGTGAATATTTGAATTCAACAATGGAAAAGGAGAAAAAAACGAAACAAGAATCTTCCTGATTCATTCAACTTGCAATTACCATGTACATACCCTAGCCAAGGGGGAGGATAACAAAGAAGAAAAGCAATGCGCCTTGCCCTATGGCCTAGCGATTGGCCTATATCTTGCCTTACCCAATTAATGAAGAAAATAGAAAGGAATGCCTACAATCTTGTTTCACCCTACCTAACAAGGAAAGGGATACCCCTAAAAGGAAAAGGAAACGAAATGAGAGAGATTTGGGGGAAGAGCTAGAGCATGGCATATCCACCTATTCTCTGGCATTTGGTCTTTTCCTGCAGACACAAATAGTTTTTCACTTCCTCCAGTTCCAGTCTAGCATATGCATCGCCTCCATTATGCTAATCATGATCAAACTAGTCAAAAAGCATAACAATGGGGAATGGGTGGTGAAGAAGACTTGGCCTTTGCGAAAAAAATAGCTTGAACTTATGTGGATAGTCAGGGATTGAGGACTTCATAAAGGAGCATGGTTTTTTCTTCCTCATCTTTACTTCAGTTGAAGTGTTCCAACGGTAAAAGTAGTCATTTTCAAATATACCCTTTAGAAGTGTTCTAGCAACCATGTCTTGTTATAAATATATAACTAAAAGTGTCCACCTCCAATATGGTATTTATATGTCTTGTTGCTTTGTCCAGGTCTTTTAAAAGATTGTTGTCTTTGTCCATGTCTTTTAAGATTGTAGTGTCAGATTCCATGAGGCACTTGGAACCTTGGCATTCATATCTCATGTCCGAGTACATTGACAATAAGGGTCATTCTGTTCACTTCACAAGAGTTAGGACGCAAGTGGGTTCACAAAGACAAGGGAGTGTTTTGGCATTAAGATCAAACAGAGGGGCCATTTCTTTTGGAAAAAGATCCAATAGACTATTCTTCAGTTCTTAAAGAACAAATTTTTTTGCAAAATAAGACGTTAAATTTGGAGTTATATCTTGTAAAGCATCAAGTGAGGATGCTAGAAATCAAACTTCATTTTCAGCATGAAGTATCCTGCTTAACATCCTGTTGTGGCAAAGTCACCTATTTAAGTAGTTAAATCTTGGTCAAGCAGCATGTGAGATGAAGAATCATTTCCTATGTTTTTCCTAGATATTCTTCTAAGTACTCAATGAGGTAGTTGGAGCTAGTAACAAATGAATACAATTTAGAATGTAGCATCTGGAATCATCTCATGGCTCTATGAAAGGAATGTAAACATGATATTTGCATAAGATGTTCAATAGAATTCAATCTTTGTCCAAGTGTTTCAATCCAGTCTCTCTTCCCTTCTATAAGTAGGCATATTATACTTCCATAGAACCTCTGAGCTATTAGCAACAAATTGGTATAAAGACTACAGTGATCCTACGAGGATTATAACAAAAAAGAGAGCTGCCAATGAACAAGAAGGCCTCAAGTGCCAAAATCATGGCAAAGACAGAGTCAAAGATAATTTAGAGAAGCAAAAAAAGCAATAGGGCTGTCAAGATGACAGATTAGTAAAACAAGGAAATATGAAAAGGATAGTTATTAAGTGTTAATCAAAGAGAATGAAGTGCATAGGATAAGAAAAAGAAAGAGGTGCGCAAGGAAGATATTTTTGTTATGGTGGATAGAGGAAGAGAGGAGTATTGTAGTATTTCTCAATAAGAAATGAAGAGGATAAAGCTCTTTGCAACAAAAGAACTTTAGCTTTATTTGATATTCTTCCAACTCTCTTGATCCAAAATGACTCAAGTATATCCCTTTATATAGATGATTTTATAACCCTTCAACTATCCTCTACACAAAATACCAAAAGTCATATTTATGAATGACACTTTGGTTTTATACATAGAGAGAAATTCTAAGTGCATTTCATAGAAAACACTAAAAGTCATTGCTAATAACAAGATAACATTAATTTAGTTTATTAATTCCAATACCTTCTCTTAAAACAAGGTCTCTTGGGAATACAAAAGGTTTCTTTGACCAGCATCTCTTGATCCAATGCATAATTAAGTTTATTTATTTTCAATATCCCCCTTTAAACTTAATTGTCTTCCATCCTTCATGCCAAGTAGACCTTTAAATTTATTGAAGAGATCAACTCCAAGTGGTTTAGTAAAAATGTCCCCAATTTTTCATGAGTCTTTACATAAATAAGCTCACATCTTTGTTCTTCACATACTTTCGGATTGAATGAAAGCGAATATCTATATGTTTGCTCCTTTTATGATAGATGGATTTTTTTCTAAAGTAATTGCCGATTGCTATCAATATAAATTTGTGTAGCTTCATTTTGAACAAAATTAATTTTCTTTAGCAAGTTCTTTAGCCATATTGAATGACTAACACATGAAAATGCTGCAATATATTCGGCTTCACAAGTTGAGAGAGTAAAATCATTGCTTCTTTGACATCCATGAGAATACCGTATCACCCATGAAAAATACAAATTCGAAGTACTTTTTTGATCATCCATATCTCCATCTCAATCACTATCAGAATAGCCTTCAAGTTGAAAATTATTAGAATAAGAATAGAATAAATCAAGGCTTAGAGTACCTTGAATTAACGTAGAATTCTCTTAGCTGCCTTCTAATATGTTGATTTTGGTTCCTCCATGAATCAACTCACCAAACCAATACCATATAGTATATCTGGTCTTGTACATATCAAGTACCTCAAACACTCTACCAAGCTTCTGTAGAGTGTAGAATTAATCACCTTGCCTTCATCATTTTTGAATAATTTTGCACCTAATCCACTGGTATGCTCATAGGATTGTATTCTTCCATCTTCAACCTTTTAACCACTTCGTTTGCATAGTATCTTGGGAAAGAAAAATCTCATTTTTTAATTGATTCACCTCTAAGCCAAGAAAATAGGACATAAGTCCCATGTCAGTCATTTCAAACTCCTTCGCCATTGCTTGTTTGAATTCTTTAATCAATTATGTAGAATTGCTGGTGAAGATAAGATCATCAACATACAATGAAACAAGTAATATATTCTCATCCTTCCTTTTGACATAGAAAACTTGTTCATAGGGGCATTGAACAAAGCTATTAGTCTTGAAATATGCATCAATTCTTAAGTTCCAAGCTCTAGGTGCTTGCTTCAAACTGTAGAGCGCCTTTTTTAGTTTCAACACTTTGTCTTTTGCCCACTTCTAACATAACCTTTGGATTGATCAATGTACACCTCTTCATTCAAGTAGCCATTAAGAAAGGCTGATTTGACATCAAGTTAAAAAATCTTCATTTGTTTTGAGCTGCCAAAGAAATCACCAAGCGAACGGTTTTCATTCGAGCAACGGGAGCAAAGACCTCCCTGTAGTCAATCCCGACCTTTTGCTTGTAGCTTTTAGCCACAAGTCATGCTTTGTATTTCTCCACTTCACCTTATGTATTCTTCTTGACTTTAAAAACCCATTTTACTCCAATCGATTCAAGCCATTTTGGTAGAGAAATAAGTTTCCATGTCTCATTCTTCTCTATGGCTTTTATCTCCTCATTCATGGCTTTCCTCCACTTCTCATCTTTGATAGCATCTTTAAAAGAAATTATTTCTTCATTAGCAAAAAGACAAATAAGATTTAGGGGAGTTGTCATCTCATATAAATCTTGAATGTTCCTTGTCTTTAGTGGTGTTGAATCATCTTCATCCGATGAAGTAGGAGATGAAGGTGGTGTTGATTCTCTAGTTTACTCCTTGATTTGCTTTTCATCTTGTATCATCACCATGTTAGTGTTCCAAGTCCAAATGCCATCTTCTTGAAACTCTACATCTTGACTTATAATGACTTTCTTCTCCTTTGGTTCATAGAGTTGTAGGCTTTGGATCTTGGATCATAGCTGATGAAGATGCATGACAAGCTTTTGTCATCTAACTTGCTTCTCCTTTGATATGAAATATGTGCATAAGCTATGCACCCAAACACCTTCAAATGAGATATATTGGGCTTGTAACCACTCCACGCTTCTTGTGGTGTTATCCCTTCTAAATTTTTTGTAGGCATCTATTAAGCAAGGAGACCGCACAATTGACGGTCTCACCCCAAAACTCCTTCGGCATCTCTTTTGTTTTAAGCATACTTCGGACCATGTCAAGTATAGTTTGATTTTTTCTTTCTGTGACGTCATTTTGTTGAGGTGAGTATGGTGCGGTCAAGGGTCTCCAAATGCCATGAGATTTTGTAAAAAGCTTCAAACTCCTTGGATGTGAATTCTCCTCCATGATTTGATCGCAACGCCTTGATGGTATAGCCACTTTGATTTTCCACCAAAGCTTTAAACTCCTTGAAAGCTTGAAATGCTTCTGACTTCTCCTTCAAGAGATACACCCATGTTTTCCTGCTGAAATCATCAATAAAAGTTAGAAAATAATGACGACCTCCAAATGAGCCAGGTGTGATCGATCCGCAAATATCGGTATGGGATGAGTTGAAGTGATGTTTTGCTTTATTGTAAGACTTGAAAAGTTCCTCCTTGGATGTTTGCCCAAGAACACAACCCTCACATATATTATTAGGAGCATCAATATAGGACAGCCCCTTCACCATTCTCTTACTTGAAAGAAGTTTTAGAGCACCAAAGTTTACATGTCCGAACCGCAATGCCAAAGCCAAGAAACATCCTTCATACATGCATTTAGACATTTAGCAATAACATGATTATATTTAGCATAAACATACAATTATTGATATAAGAACATGAGCAATCAA
>NC_025995.2:9492320-9535003 GCF_000442705.2 Elaeis guineensis
TTCCTTTTGAACACCCATTTACATCTAATGGATTTAACCCCTTCATGTGGGTCAACCAATGTCCATACATCGTTGATCTTCATGGACTCTATTTTGGATTTCATGGCTTCAAGCCATTTCTCAGAATCAGGTCTCTGCATTGCATCCATATAGGTGATCGAATCCTCATATTCTCATCGAGTTCGATGGGATCACCATCCCAGATCAAAAAATCATAGTATCTGTCTGGCTGACGCAGTACTCTACCAGATCGCCTTAATGGTATAGGTCATTGGGCTCCGGATCTGATCTAATCAAATTGACTCAGGTTCAGCTATTGGTGTCAGTCCTTCTACCTGTGAACTTCATCAAGTTCAACCTTAGAGGCAACGGTTCCTACACCTAAGGAACTCCTTTTCTAAAAAGATTGCCTTAAGGCTGACGAACATCTTTTGTTCATCAGCGTGGTAAAAAAAATATTCTTTGTCTCTTTGGGATACCCGATGAATGTGCATTTGTCAGACCTAGGTCCAAATTTATCTGTGACTAATCGTTTGACATAGGCTGGGCACCCCAGACCCCAAGGTGTGAAAGTGTTGGCTTACGCCCTGTCCATATCTCATATGGAGTCTTAATTACAGACTTACTTGGAACTCTATTTAACAGATAATAGGCCGATTCGAGTGCATATCCCAAGAAGGATATCGGCAAGCTGGCAAAACCCATCATGGATCGGACCATGTCTAACAGAGTTCGATTTCTCCTTCAGACACACCATTATGCTGTGGTGTTCCTGGAGGAGTCCATTGGGAGAGAATCCCATTCTCTCCTAGATATGTGAGAAACTCACTAGAAAGATATTCTCCTCCTCAGTCAGATTGAAGAGTTTTAATACTCTTTCCAATTTATTTTTCTACTTCACTTCAGAATCGTTTGAACATTTAAATGAATCCGACTTATGTTTCATCAGATAGACATATCCATATATGGATAGATCATCCGTGAAAGTTATGAAGTAAAATATCCACCGCTAACACTTGTGCTCATGGCCCCGCATACATCAGTATGTACTAGGCCCAAGAGCTCAATAGCTCTCTCACCTTTTTCAGTAAAAGGTGACTTGGTCATTTTACCAAGAAGACTGGACTCACAGGTTGGAAGTGATTCACAATCACTGACTTCGAGGATTCTCTCTTGAGTCAACTTGTTTATTCTGTTCTTGTTTATATGACCTAGCCTACAGTGCCATAAGTAGATATCTGACACACTATCTAATCTAGGGTGCTTGCCAGTAGAATAGACTCTTATCGGGCTTGATCTTTCTGGTCTGGCCCTATACTGATGTCCCAGCCTAAACTTGCACCTTCTTCACTTTCTTCTTCTTGTTCTTCTTCCCTTTCTTAAAGGGTCGAGAACCAGAAGACGAACCTCCCACTAAGTTCACCGACTCCTTGTGGAGTTGGTGATCCTTTTCAAAGTTCTGAAGCAACCCCAGTAACTCGTGGTAGTTTACTTCAGACTTTGTCATTTTATAATGAGTGAGGAATGAGAGATAAGACTTGGCAGCGAGTTCAGTATTGCATCTTTTTCAACCTGCTCATGCAAGGGAAAGTCGAGCTTGCTCAATCGTTCCATCAGCTCGATCATGTACAATACATGATCAGTGACAGAGGCAACATCCTGCATTTTGGTATTGAAGATGGCACAACTAGTCTTGTGCCTCTCCACGTCATCGGGTGTGCCAAAGGCATCCTCCAACACTTGAAGCATGTCCTTTGGCTGAGCCGTCTCGAATCTGCGACTGAACTCGTCGCTCATGGTAGCCAGCATGATACAGCGCACCATGGTCCGGTCACTGAGCCACTTCTGGTAAGTGTCTCTGACTGTTCCACATGCATTGGCAGCTGGCTCCTCAGGTGCAAGATTCATTATCACATATAGGATCCGTTCATGCTCCAGGACTATCTTCAACTTTGGTACCAACTACCGAAGTTGGGTCCCACCAACTTATCATCATCCAACAATGATCGGAGTGATAGAAAAGTGGCCATATCTGCTCAAAGAAAAATTATAACCTAATTAGTAATTGATTCATTAAACCTAAAGATTTGGACTTTAATCAAAAGATTTCTTTCACTATTTTATTCGAATTGGTAGCCTCTACCTCCAATTCGAGAAATTATCCTAATTCCTTAGTGGATACTAGAATCCACTTAGACTGCACACAAGTCCAACTTTGGTTGGCCAACCCATGTACATCTAAGGATAGGTTCATAACCAATTATTTCTCTAAATAATTTTTAGTAATTTTAATTTTACCCCAGAAACCTAATCAGTAGGCTTTGGCCTCCACTGTAAGGATCTGGTTAGGTCCAACCATTAACATGACCATACTTGGTGCATCTAACCAACGAATGATTAAGCCCAACTTTGGTTGGCTCACCTAACCATCATTAGAGAGACACTTCCAAGTCGTCATATGATGAGTGATAATTCCATTAGTCAACAAGCACCAGGCCTTTGGGTCTGCAATGATTATTGAGTTAATGGACTCATTATCAAACACCTTAATGGGAGGCTATGACTCAGTTATCTCCATAATTTTATCATTTTAAGGACCTAATAATTTTAAAAGATTTAAATGATTTAGAGGATGAGGTTAGATGAACCAGCTTATCATGATCCTCCCACTGGCTTCACCAAGTCAGCTTAAGGGAGACCATTAAAAGGGCTAGTCTAGGAGCACCTAAATCAGTCACACTGATTTACCTAGCTGACATGGGTCAGCTCGAATAGTCAAGTGATCCGATCAAAACATAATTTCACCAAGAGGCCAGGTAAGTTCGATCAGTGGGAGGGTCGGCCAAAGCTTGCCTTAGACACCATCAAAAATGGCCAGGTAAGCGGACTCCCAATTAAAAATCATCGATCTGGTTTACCTTAGACACCAACTGGTTTAATTAGTTTCGATTAGATCAACCTAACAGTTCGTGCTAGACTGTTTAGCCAAGAATCAAGTCCATTTGGTTCTCGTTAAAGATATGGACTTGACCAACTACAACTATTGTAATTGATCTAGAGAATCCTTGACCTAATCTAAGACAATAATTGATTAGATTTAGTCAATTCTGTAATTAAATCTATCTTTAATCTAACCATAAGTCTAACCCAATTAATGGATCTAATTTTCACTAACCTATTAACCCAATGTGTTATGGTTTGTGTCTTAGGTTCTTCAATTCACAATCCTAGAACCTAATCAAACAACTTCTTAATTCTTAATTAAGTTTTGGGCTGAGGGTTGGGTTCGGCTTTTCAAAAATAATTTTTATATTTATAAAATAATTTTACAATATGGTTCTACCAACCATATTGCATGTTTGATTCATAATCAAAATGCAAGTGAAATAAACATGAAACTACTTTAGATCTAATCTAAACAGGTTCATATAATTGAAATAATTTCAACTTTAAACAATTTCTTTGCACAAAAATTATTAACAAAGAGATTTTATTTTAGATTTAAATATCTTTTAAATCTAATAAATCATAAATTTAATCTAAATCATATCTAACAAATTTATAATTAAAGCTAGATCTACATGAACTAGAACAACCTTTGTACTGTAAGGGATAAACCTTACAGCAGGACAACCTTGCAGTTCGTGATTGATTTAAAATTTTAATTTTAAATTTAATAATCAGATTATAAATTAGATCTAATCTAAAGAATAATCTAAACATGTATAAATAATCATGTAATAAACAACCTTAGGCTCTGATACCAATTGTAGGAACTAGATCTAGGGTTTCAGGATTAGATCGAAGACTAAAATAAATCAAAATTTATTTTTAAAATCAAAAATTTCTAGATCTAAGATCTTATTATATGATTATTACATAGCATTAAATAAAAATTAAAATATATAGAGCATGAACTACATGTTGATCATATCAACATGTTTCTATACTACATCTAATGTATGTATTAAACAATAAATCAGATCTATTATCTTGCAAGTTAGACATTCTAACCTTACTGATCCGGGCTTGAGAATGATGTTGCAAACCACACACGCATCCGATCTCTAAGAGTCATCCATACGAGCCCACGAATCTCGACCAGAAGTCCTGCTTCAGAAATCAGCACAGTATGCTAGTACTGCGCTGATCCTTCTTCGATGGTTGATCAGGTGCCTCCTTCTTCTTGATTTGGACTCTTCCAAAGATGAGAAGTAAGAGGAGGAGTTTTATATCTGAGACACTCTTAGAAAACTCAAGATGGAGAAAGGGAAGAGATGAAACTAACAACCCTAGAAGAAGATCCTCTTCTTCTTCTCTTTACTCTCTCCTAGACACCCTGTTTTGTGTCTATTATATCTCCATGACCCAAAGGTCTTTCTCTTTGATTTTTGGATTCCCCAAAGGACTCTCAAATCTCTATGTTCTCCAAAAATTTTATGAAGAAACTCATTTTATAGAGAGAGATATGATAGAGTCATTGTCTAGGTCAAATACCTAGTCAAGGCTTATCCAAACATGGCAAGATAAGGGGCGCCCAACTCTTGGGTGCCTCCTCCTTATTTTCGTGCATGGACCACCAGCAAAGGGTGCGCAATGTGTGCCCTAAATTTCATAAAAATTTCAAAAAAAATCTAGATAAATTTGATACAAAAAGGAAAGAGTTTTGAATTTCTAAAACTCTATCTCATAGAATTTGAAATCCAAACTTATTCCTACTTTGATTTGATCCACAATCACTTTCCATGTATGAAAGAAGAGAGGAAACTTTTTGGATGTGAGAAAAATCTGAGAGAGGGCTTTTGTCATACAAAATAAGAGGGGATTGGCATGGAATAAGAGAAAGGGCGTGGGGGGGCTTATGTGGCGCAAGGTGGAATCCTAGTCTTACTAGGATTCTATCTTATAACTTATTTTAATTTGGTTTTTCAAACTAAATCAAATAAAAATTAGATTAACCTAATTAAAATAGTTCTTAACCCAATTAAGAATCTAATTTAATTAGATTAAATTATATTTAAATCTGATTTAATTTTCTAATCAAATTAGAAATTAGGTTGACCCAAGTCCTAATTGAACTAGGACTATTTTTTTCTTGCACTTGGCTTATCCAATAAATCAATTGGACTTGATCCAATCAAGCCCAAACCAAATCTAATTAAATCATATTCAATTAGTCTTAATCTCAGCCCATTGGCTTAATCAAATTAAGCCAATTAGCAATCGAATTGCTAATTGATCCTCCTGCAATACTTACACTAGGTTAAATGTCAATCGTATTGATCATTTAATCCTAGAACGATTCTTAATCATTGATCAACCATCCGATCGGATCATGAACTCTAATGTGTATGACCTCATAGGTCCGAACCTAAGTTGGTAGCACAGAAATAAATTTTTATACCAATCAAAATGACTATCTAGCAATAGTACCCGACGATCGGATAGGTCGAATGTGTAGAACATCTTTAGAATCCATGCGGATATAGTTTCTATATAATTCATCTCCTTGACCAAAATGATCATAAGACACCTCAGAGTTCAACTGTCAACTCTGATCAGGTTGTCCACATTGTATTTCAAAATATCAAATCCATCTGATGGATTACCTGGCCAAGATTTTGCTAAATTGAAATACAGTGACTCATTCTTCTCCAACTCTTGGAGTGGTCCATCCCATCTCGATCACACTCTAACTTCGAAGTACTTGACTACGCCCAGAAGTCTTCCGTCACTGAATTAGAAATTCAGTTAGTTCAGTACCAAAGCATAGTGAGTTGCTTGCAAGTCACTGAGGTGATCTCAGATCTAAGGGACACTTATACCTATATTCCATCAAAGACATTCTCGACAGCAGAATGCTCTGAAGTTGATTACGTTCAATGATGATGTACCCTTACATCTCACCTGTATGCCATACTAGTGTCTCCACACTCTTTGGTTAAGAGGACAACCAACCCATATGGCCTACAGCGATCTATGCTCGATAGAAGCTGTCGTCCTTATTAACAGCATATCATTTGGTCGTGAATAGTTTTAAGGACTAATCGATATATCCTTTCTTTATCGAATCTAAATAGTCCTAAGGACTTCATCATAACAACGAAGTTCATTAGAAGATGAAAGCTTATGATGAAAATATCAAATATATTTTATTTATTAACAAATCAATTACCATACTTGGTTGCTCAACCGTCAACAGCTTGACGATTGACTTTTGGGATATATTTTTCAACAACTCCTACTTGTCCTAAAGCCACTTGGTACAGTATCTAATACCCATCTTCGACTTATGGTTGTCAAACTCCTTTATCGCTAGGGCTTTAGTGAAGGGGTCAGCCAGATTCTCCTTTCCATCGATCTTTTGAAGGTCGACGTCATCTCGATCCTCGATCTCTCGGATCAGGTGGAAGCGGGCAAAATATGCTTCGTCCGCTGGTGTGCTTTGAATTCCTTTGCTTGTGCTATGGCACCAGTGCTATCGTAGTAGGGCAGGACCAGACTATCGAGGGAGGGTGCTACTCTGAGCTCGATGATGAATTTTCTTAGCCACACAGCTTCCTTCGTGACATCCGATGCTGCGATGTACTCCATCTCACAAACAGAGTCTGCCACAGTATGCTGCTTGAAACTCTTCCAGCAGATAGCTCCATCATTCAGAGTAAAGATATAACCCGATATGCTTTTATTGTCATCATTATCAGATTGAAAGCTGGAGTCTGTGAACCCCATAAGTTTCAGATCTAACTCGTCATAAACCAACCATTGGTTCTTAGTATTTCTCAAATACTTAAGGATGGCTTTAACCACTTTTTAGTAATTTTTTTCAGGATCAGATTGTTATCTACTCACTACTCCTAGTGAGTATGTCACATCTGATCTTGTACATGTCATGACGTACATGATAGATCCCACGGTCGAAGCATATGGGACTCTACTCATACGCTCTCTTTCTTCAGGAGTTGTCGGACAATCCTTCTTAGAGAGAAAAATTTCATGGTTTATCGGTAGATAGCCCTTCTTGGAATTCTTCATGCTGAACCTCTTCAGCACAGTATCTATGTATGTGGACTGGGATAATCAAGCATCTTTTTAGATCTATCCCTATAGATCTTCATTCCTAGAATCTAGAATGCTTCACCCAAGTCCTTCATGGAGCACTGTGATGACAATCAAACTTTTATTCCCTGTAGTGCGGGGATGTCATTTCCGATTAAGAGAATGTCATCCACGTACAAGACAAAGAATACCACAACTGGATCAGTTGTCCATTTATAGATGCAGGGCTCTTCTCCATTCTTAATGAAGTCATACATTTTGATCACCTTATCACAACGCATATTCCAACTTCGAGAAGCTTGCTTCAATCCATAAATGGATCTCTAAAGCTTGCACACCTTGAACTCATCTGTGGATGTAAACTCCTCAGGTTGTATCATATACACCTTTTCGGTTAGCTTTCCATTTAGGAAAGCTGTCTTTACATCCATTTGCCAGATCTCATAATCCAGATGGACAGCTATTGCAAGCATTATCAGAATGGATTTGAGCATTGCCACAGAAAAAATATCTCGTCATAGTCAATACCATAACGTTGACGATATCCCTTGGCAACCAAACAGACTTTATAGGTCTCCACCTTTTCATCTACGTCCCTTTTCCTTTTGAACACCCATTTACACCCAATGGGTTTAACCCCTTCAGATGGGTCAACCAATGTCCATACATCGTTGACCTTCATGGACTCCATTTCGAATTTCATGGCTTCAAGTCATTTCTCAAAATCAGGTCTCTGCATTGCATCCATATAGATGATCGAATCCTCATCGTTCTCATCGAGTTCGATGGGATCACCGTTTCGGATCAAGAGACTGTAGTATCTGTCTGGCTGACGTGGTACTTTACCAGATCACCTTAATGGTGTAGATATATTGGACTTCGGATCTGATCTAATCAAATTTGACTCAGGTTCAGCTTTTGGTGTCGGTCCTTCTACCTGTTGAACTTCATCAAGTTCAACCTTAGAGGCAACGGTTCCTTCACCAAGGAACTTCTTTTCTAAAAAGATTGCCTTAAGACTGACGAATACCTTTTATTCATCAGCATGTAGAAAAAATATCTTTTGGTCTCTTTGGGGTACCCGATGAATGTGCATTTGTCAGACCTAGGTCCAAGTTTGTCTGTGACTAATTGTTTGACATAGGCTGGACACCCCCAGACCCTAAGGTGTGAAAGTGCTGGCTTACGCCCTGTCCATATCTCATGTGGAGTCTTAATTACAGACTTACTGGAACCCTATTTAACAGATAACAGGCCGATTCGAGTGTATATCCCTAGAAGGATATTGGCAAGCTGGCAAAATCCATCATGGATCAGACCATGTCTAACAGAGTTCAATTTCTTCTTTCAGACACCATTATGCTGTGGTATTTCTGGAGGAGTCAATTGGGAGAGAATCCCATTCTCTCCTAGATATGTGAGAAACTCGCTAGAAAGATATTCTCCTCCTCGATCAGATCGAAGAGTTTTAATACTCTTTCCAGTTTATTTTTCTATTTTACTTCGGAATCGTTTGAACATTTCAAATGAATCCGACTTATGTTTCATCAGATAGACATATCTATATCTAGATAGATCATCCATGAAAGTTATGAAGTAGAAATATCCACCTCTAGCACTTGTGCTCATGGGCCTGCATACATCAGTATGTACTAGGCCTAAGAGCTCAGTAGATCTCTCATCTTTTCCAGTAAAAGGAGCAGATACAATAGTTGTATCTATTTCCGTTCTCTCAGTAATGCTTTCATTGTATTGTTGATGCTATATGTTGATGATATGCTTATTGCCTGTAAACATATGCAAGAGATTTCTAAGTTGAAACAGAAACTTAATTCTGAGTTTAAGGTAAAAGACCTAGGAAGTGCGAAAAAGATCCTAGGCATGGAGATTCATAGAGATCAATAGAATGGAAAGCTATGATTGACTCAGACAGGATATATTGAGAAGGTGTTGGCCAAATTCAACATGCAGGAATCTAAGTTGTGAGTACACCTCTAGCTTAGTGTTTCAGATTGTCTATGCAGCAGTATCCTCAGTCTAAGGAAGAGCATCAAAAGATGCACAGTATACCATATGCTAATACGATTGGATGTTTGATATATACTATGGTTTGCACTAGACTTGATTTGTCACAGGTTGTTAGTATTTTGAGCACGTACATGGCAGATTCAAGAAACGAGCATTGGAATATAGTTAAATGGGTTCTGCATTACTTGAAGGGTACATTAAATTTTGGTTTATTATCTCAGAAAAGCACTGACATTGATGTTCTATTTGGTTTTGTTGACTCAGATTATATAGGTGATCTTGACAAGAGAAGATCAACCACATGATACATATTCTCATTCTAGATGGAGGTCTTATCAGTTGAAAAGCGATGCTTCAAAATATCATAGCATTGTCAACAACAAAGGCAGAGTATATAGCTACAGTTGAAGCTGCCAAGGAGGCAGTTTGACTTTAGAGTTTGGTCAAGAAACTTAGTTTTGCACAAAAGACTGTTCGCATGCATTGTGATAGTCAGAGTGCTATACGTCTTGCAAAGGATCCAATATATCATGCCAGGATAAAGCATATGGACATTCGGCATCACAAGCTCAAAGAATTTATTGCGAGCGGTTGTATTCAACTAGTCAAGGTTCCTACACAGGAGAATATTGCAGATATGATGACCAAGCCACTTTCAGCAGTCAAGTTCTAGCATTATCTGGACTTGGCTCATATTCAGGAGCACTGAGGTACGAAGGCCCCAAGGTGAGGGGGGCCTAGAGATTCTTTTGTTTTTAGTAAAGAAGTTTGACCAAGTCAAAGGTGGAGAATGTTATAATTGTCTCGGTTAACCATAATACCCACATGATATGGGTTTATTTGGTGGTTACATGGATTGTTGGTGGTTGCAAAGATGTGATGGGATGTTGCACAAAGTGTGGGATTCCTATTATTTTCAAACTCTATCCGATCATGTCATCCATGTTGATGGTCTTATTCTCTCTTCTATCTAACTCTATATAAGAGGTATATTTGCCATAGAAAAAAATATACCAGAGTATAGCAGCAATTATTTTTCTTTCTTCTTCTTTTGTGAGTGTTGAGAGTCGTGAGTTTGGGAGACATCGCATCTATTTGGAGCTGTGGTAGCTATTTGGAAGTGTCTCATTGGTGAAGAAGACTTGGATTTGCTGTTTGTTTCTTTTTTGAAAAAAGAACCGGTGCTTGGTGTAAGGTTCTCTTTCCATTTGTTCTTTTGCACATGGTGGATCTCTCTCTGCTCTTTCCATGGATATAGGCTACGGCCGAGCTACATAAATCTTGATGTCCTTGTGTGGTTTGCTCTTACCTATTTTTGCTATAATTTTTATCTTTGACACATAAATACGTTTGGGGATATACAATTTTATTTGATTATTCTACTACGCTATACCTCTAGTTTCATAACACAATGGCTGGGATAGCAAACAAAGTTTACAGTATTGTTGTGACTCGGTGAATATTTGAATTCAACAATGGAAAAGGAGAAAAAAACGAAACAAGAATCTTCCTGATTCATTCAACTTGCAATTACCATGTACATACCCTAGCCAAGGGGGAGGATAACAAAGAAGAAAAGCAATGCGCCTTGCCCTAATGGCCTAGCGATTGGCCTATATCTTGCCTTACCCAATTAATGAAGAAAATAGAAAGGAATGCCTACAATCTTGTTTCACCCTACCTAACAAGGAAAGGGATCCCCTAAAAGGAAAAGGAAACGAAATGAGAGAGATTTGGGGGAAGAGCTAGAGCATGGCATATCCACCTATTCTCTGGCATTTGGTCTTTTCCTGCAGACACAAATAGTTTTTCACTTCCTCCAGTTCCAGTCTAGCATATGCATCGCCTCCATTATGCTAATCATGATCAAACTAGTCAAAAAGCATAACAATGGGGAATGGGTGGTGAAGAAGACTTGGCCTTTGCGAAAAAAATAGCTTGAACTTATGTGGATAGTCAGGGATTGAGGACTTCATAAAGGAGCATGGTTTTTTCTTCCTCATCTTTACTTCAGTTGAAGTGTTCCAACGGTAAAAGTAGTCATTTTCAAATATACCCTTTAGAAGTGTTCTAGCAACCATGTCTTGTTATAAATATATAACTAAAAGTGTCCAGCTCCAATATGGTATTTATATGTCTTGTTGCTTTGTCCAGGTCTTTTAAAAGATTGTTGTCTTTGTCCATGTCTTTTAAGATTGTTGTGTCAGATTCCATGAGGTACTTGGAACCTTGGCATTCATATCTCATGTCCGAGTACATTGACAATAAGGGTCATTCTGTTCACTTCACAAGAGTTAGGACGCAAGTGGGTTCACAAAGACAAGGGAGTGTTTTGGCATTAAGATCAAACAGAGGGGCCATTTCTTTTGAAAAAGATCCAATAGACTATTCTTCAGTTCCTAAAGAACAAATTTTTTTGGCAAAATAAGACGTTAAATTCGGAGTTATATCTTGTAAGCATCAAGTGAGGATGCTAGAAATCAAACTTCATTTTCAGCATGAAGTATCCTGCTTAACATCCTGTGGGCAAAGTCACCTATTTAAGTAGTTAAATCTTGGTCAAGCAGCATGTGAGATGAAGAATCATTTCCTATATTTTTCCTAGATATTCTTCTAAGTACTCAATGAGGTAGTTGGAGCTAGTAACAAATGAATACAATTTAGAATGTAGCATCTGGAATCATCTCATGGCTCTATGAAAGGAATGTAAACATGATATTTGCATAAGATGTTCAATAGAATTCAATCTTTGTCCAAGTGTTTCAATCCAGTCTCTCTTCCCTTCTATAAGTAGGCATATTATACTTCCATAGAACCTCTGAGCTATTAGCAACAAATTGGTATAAAGACTACAGTGATCCTACGAGGATTATAACAAAAAAGAGAGCTGCCAATGAACAAGAAGGCCTCAAGTACCAAAATCATGGCAAAGACAGAGCAAAGATAATTTAGAGAAGCAAAAAAAGCAATAGGGCTGTCAAGATGACAGATTAGTAAAACAAGGAAATATGAAAAGGATAGTTATTAAGTGTTAATCAAAGAGAATGAAGTGCATAGGATAAGAAAAAGAAAGAGGTGCGCAAGGAAGATATTTTTGTTATGGTGGATAGAGGAAGAGAGGAGTATTGTAGTATTTCTCAATAAGAAATGAAGAGGATAAGCTCTTTGCAACAAAGAACTTTAGCTTTATTTGATATTCTTCCAACTCTCTTGATCCAAAATGACTCAAGTATTCCCTTTATATAGATGATTTTATAACCCTTCAACTATCCTCTACACAAAATACCAAAAGTCATATTTATGAATGACACTTTGGTTTTATACATAGAGAGAAATTCTAAGTGCATTTCATAAAAAATACTAAAAGTCATTGCTAATAACAAGATAACATTAATTTAGTTTATTAATTCCAATACCTTCTCTTAAACAAGGTCTCTTGGGAATACAAAAGGTTTCTTTGACCAGCATCTCTTGATCCAATGCATAATTAAGTTTATTTATTTTCAACATCCCCCTTTAAACTTAATTGTCTTCCATCCTTCATGCCAAGTAGACCTTTAAATTTATTGAAGAGATCAACTCCAAGTGGTTTAGTAAAAATGTCCCAATTTTTCATGAGTCTTTACATAAATAAGCTCACATCTTTGTTCTTCACATACTTTCGGATTGAATGAAAGCGAATATCTATATGTTTGCTCCTTTGATGATAGATCGATTTTTTTCTAAAGTAATTGCCGATTGCTATCAATATAAATTTGTGTAGCTTCATTTTGAACAAAATTAATTTTCTTTAGCAAGTTCTTTAGCCATATTGAATGACTAACACATGAAAATGCTGCAATATATTCGGCTTCACAAGTTGAGAGAGTAAAATCAATTGCTTCTTTGACATCCATGAGAATACCGTATCACCCATGAAAAATACAAATTCGTAAGTACTTTTTTGATCATCCATATCTCCATCTCAATCACTATAGAATAGCCTTCAAGTTGAAAATTATTAGAATAAGAATAGAATAAATCAAGGCTTAGAGTACCTTGAATGTAACGTAGATTCTCTTAGCGCCTTCTAATATGTTGATTTTGGTTCCTCCATGAATTAATCACCAAACCAACACATATAGTATATCTGGTCTTGTACATATCAAGTACCTCAAACACCTACCAAGCTTCTGTAGAGTGTAGAATTAATCACCTTGCCTTCATCATTTTTGGATAATTTTGCACCGTAATCCACTGGTGTGCTCATAGGATTGTATTCTTCCATCTTCAACTTTTAACCACTTCGTTTGCATAGTATTCTTGGGAAAGAAAAATCTCATTTTTAATTGATTCACCTCTAACCAAGAAAATAGGACATAAGTCCCATGTCATCATTTCAAACTCCTTCGCCATTGCTTGTTTGAATTCTTTAATCAATTGTGTAGAATTGCTGGTGAAGATAAGATCATCAACATACAATGAAACAAGTAATATATTTCCATCCTTCCTTTTGACATAGAAAACTTGTTCATAGGGCATTGAACAAAGCTATTAGCCTGAAATATGCATCAATTCTTAAGTTCCAAGCTCTAGGTGCTTGCTTCAAACTGTAGAGCGCCTTTTTTAGTTTCAACACTTTGTCTTTTTGCCCACTTCTAACATAACCTTTGGATTGATCAATGTACACCTCTTCATTCAAGTAGCCATTAAGAAAGGCTGATTTGACATCAAGTTAAAAAATCTTCCATTTTTTTGAGCTGCCAAAGAAATCACCAAGCGAACGGTTTTCATTCGAGCAACGGGAGCAAAGACCTCCCTGTAGTCAATCCCGACCTTTTGCTTGTAGCTTTTAGCCACAAGTATGCTTTGTATTTCTCCACTTTACCTTATGTATTCTTCTTGACTTTAAAAACCCATTTTACTCCAATCGATTCAAGCCATTTTGGTAGAGAAATAAGTTTCCATGTCTCATTCTTCTCTATGGCTTTTATCTCCTCATTCATGGCTTTCCTCCACTTCTCATCTTTGATAGATCTTTAAAAAAATTATTTCTTCATTAGCAAAAAGACAAATAAGATTTAGGGGAGTTGTCATCTCATATAAATCTTGAATGTCCTTGTTTTAATGGTGTTGAATCATCTTCATCCGATGAAGTAGGAGATGAAGGTGGTGTTGATTCTCTAGTTTACTCCTTGATTTGCTTTCATCTTGTATCATCACCATGTTAGTGTTCCAAGTCCAAATGCCATCTTCTTGAAACTCTACATCTGACTTATAATGACTTTCTTCTCCTTTGGTTCATAGAGTTTGTAGGCTTGGATCTTGGATCATAGCTGATGAAGATGCATGACAAGCTTTTGTCATCTAACTTGCTTCTCCTTTGATATGAAATATGTGCATAAGCTATGCACCCAAACACCTTCAAATGAGATATATTGGGCTTGTAACCACTCCACGCTTCTTGTGGTGTTATCCCTTCTAAATTTTTTGTAGGGCATCTATTAAGCAAGGAGACCGCACAATTGACGGTCTCACCCCAAAACTCCTTCGGCATCTCTTTTGTTTTAAGCATACTTCGGACCATGTCAAGTATAGTTTGATTTTTTCTTTCTGTGACGTCATTTTGTTGAGGTGAGTATGGTGCGGTCAAGGGTCTCCAAATGCCATGAGATTTGTAAAAAGCTTCAAACTCTTGGATGTGAATTCTCCTCCATGATTTGATCGCAACGCCTTGATGGTATAGCCACTTTGATTTTCCACCAAAGCTTTAAACTCCTTGAAAGCTTGAAATGCTTCTGACTTCTCCTTCAAGAGATACACCCATGTTTTCCTGCTGAAATCATCAATAAAAGTTAGAAAATAATGACGACCTCCAAATGAGCCAGGTGTGATCGATCCGCAAATATCGGTATGGATGAGTTGAAGTGATGTTTTTGCTTTATTGTAAGACTTGAAAAGTTCCTCCTTGGATGTTTGCCAAGAACACACCCTCACATATATTATTAGGAGCATCAATATAGGACAGCCCCTTCACCATTCTCTTACTTGAAAGAAGTTTTAGAGCACCAAAGTTTACATGTCCGAACCGCAATGCCAAAGCCAAGAAACATCCTTCATACATGCATTTAGACATTTAGCAATAACATGATTTATATTTAGCATAAACATACAATTATTTGATATAAGAACATGAGCAATCAATTTGTTTTGTTTTCTTACATAGAAGCTTCTTTCCTTCAGTTGCATATCAAATCCTCTCTCCAAGAGTTGCCCAACACTAAGAATATTGGTTTTTATATCAGGCACATAATAGATATTAGAAATAAGCTGTTGGCTTCCATCTTTGAGTTGAATAAGTATCTTATGAATGCCTTTCACCTTTACCTTAGAAGCATCTTCAAATGAAACATGGCCATTCACTGATTCATCAAGCTCCATGAAAATTTTTTTGTGCCCGGACATGTGGTTACTTGCACCGGAGTCCAAATACCACATATTTTGATTGGTAGCATCTCCTCCTTTTCGTGCTAGTAGAAGCACATCATCTCCATCAACTTCTTGTTTGGCATAATTTACTTTCTCATGAACTTGATTAGATTGATTAGAGTAGCACTCAAAAGAGTAATGCCCAAACTTGTTGTAATTGTAACATTGAACTTGACTCTTATCATACCTTCAGCCTCTACCTCTTTGTTCTCTTCCTCCACGATTTTGGTTGCCTTCCTCAATATTGTTGTGGTCACCACGGCCTCTACCATGACCATAGGCTCCACCTCGACCTCTACCACGATCACGTCCTTGACCACAACCGCAGCTTCTTTGGCTACTTTCGTCTCTTCACTCATCCTTCTTGTCATTGACGGAGAGCTTGCTTTGTAGAACTTGCTCCAATGGTTCTTGTCTTCTCTTTAGTATTCTTTGCTCATGGGCTTAAAGCAAACCCATAAGCTCATCCACGGTCATAGTGTCCAAGTCTTTGGACTCTTCAATGGCCACCACAACATAATCAAATTTATGATCCAAGGATCATAGTATTTTCTCCATGACCCGTTTGTCATCAAGTGTCTCACCATTTCTCCTCAATTGGTTTACAATGGTCAAGACTCTTGTAGAGAAATTCGAGATGGATTCGGACTCTTTCATTTGTAGAGCTTCAATTCATCTCTAAGAGTTTGAAGGCAATTTTTTTTTCAGTTTCTCAATTTCTTTATATGCATTTTGAAGAATCTCCCATGCTTCTTTAGAGGTGGTAGCCACCGCAATCTTCTCAAAAGCTGATTCATCTACGGCTTGATAGATGAAGTAGAGAGCCTTCTTATCTTTCTTCCTCTTGTCCCGCAGGACCTCTCATTATTGCACTGTAAGAGTATCCCCTTCTCCAGCTTCTTCATAGCCTCTTTCAACTATGTCCCAAATATCTTGAGTTTCAAACAACGCCTTCATATGGATACTCCAATTCTCATAGTTGGTGTTGGTAAGATGAGGAGGAGAAAATTGTGAAAGTCCCCTATATTAGCCATAGCTCTGATACCACTTTGTTATAGTGGATAGAGGAAGAGAGGAGTATTATAGTATTTCTCAATAAAGAATGAAGAGGATAGAGCTCTTTGCAATAAGAGAACTTTAGCTTTGTTTAATATTCTTCCAACTCTCTTAATCCAAAGTGATTCAAGTACATCCCTTTATATAGATGATTTTACAACCCTTCAACTATCCTCTACACAAAATACCAAGAGTTATATTTATGAATGACACTTTGATTTTATACATGGAGAGAAATTCTAAGTGTATTTCATAGAAAACACTAAAAGTCATTGCTAATAACAAGATAACATTAATTTAGTTTACTAATTTCAATACCTTCTCTTGAAACAAGGTCTCTTGGGAACACAAAGGTTTCTTTGACCAGCATCTCTTGATCCAATGCACAATTAAGTTTATTTATTTTCAACAATTTTTCTCTCAAGAAAAATAAATACTTTTCTAACCAAAAAGTTTGGAGTATTTTTCAAGCTTGTGAACTGGGATGTCATTGAGAGTCCAAAAATTGACCATCAAAGAGACCTAAAGAAACAAAGGGCATTATGGCTTTGCAAAAAGAAGTGGACCAAGAAATTTGCAACCTAATCAAAGATGTATAATTCGAAAGCCAGTTCCTAGCGATCATGATTTTGGTATCGATTTTGAATGATATTACAATTTGAATAACATGTTTTAAATGCTTAATTCTTGTGATATGCATATTCCATGTGATGTTAAAGTTAGAATGTGCCTGAGACCAAGAAGTTTCTTAATTAAAAATTATATTAAGTTATATTGAAGAATTATTGAGAACACTATTCATGCCTTCATTCATGCTTAATCAATAGTATATGTCAAAATCCATAGTAAATTTGTTGTGCTATCCACAAGGCTTACTGTAGAAATTGATATGATATTGACCAAGTACATATATGATGTTTATAGCATATTCGAATAGTGCTGTCTTGTTGTGCTATCCATAAGGGCAGTATTGTTTAAATATGATCATATAGGAATGAAGGGTCAAACTTAACTAAAATACTATAATTTGTTGTACCATCCACAAGACTATAAGTGTTTTAGAGGCAAAAAGAGATATTGATAATTGCATGAGATAGAAAGCAAAATGACATTGAGGATGAAATTTGAAAGGTAAAAATGATAACATTGATAATTTAAAATAAATTGAAAAGTCAAAGAAAAAAATTGCAAAGCAAGATGAAATTGAAAAATGCAAAACATGGATGAACTAAAGAGGCAAAAGATTATAAAACCAAAAGAGAATTTTGTAAAAAAATAAAAATAAAAATTGGAAAAGCAAAGAACTATGAAGCTGCAAGTTTAGAAATCCTGGAAAAAAAAAATGTTTGCATGAATGCATCTAGGTAACATGATCAAAAAGTTTAAGAATCAAATTCATGATTTGGACTGGGAATTACTTAATTAATGGAGGATCAGTAATCATGAAAGCATAATTTGATCTCAGAGAAAGGAGTAATAAATTTCAAGAAGCATGAAGACTGATGGTGCACAAGTGAAAAGAAGAAGATTTGAGCATGTTCAAGTCAAGAGAATATGCAGGCTAGTGAAGACTTCTTATGAGCCATGAAAACTGTTGCATTGAAAAGCATGGGAACTGTCATGAAAATGGAATAGCAACAAGCTAAAATTTTCCACCATTCCCCTCTAGATTGATAGTTTCCAGAGGCTAACAGCAATATTCAGATAGATGAAAATTCATATGCTAGACCATTCTCCCAAATTCCAAGATAACGAGGATAGAGCAGGGAAACTTCATTTTGTTCTGAAAAAATCACTTCAGGGTGAATTTGTTGTGTCGCCCTTGATGAATAACATCGCAGTTGCACCACTAATCGAACTCAGTGACACAGTAGACTTTCTTATATATTACTGGAGGAAGGCAACAACAAACTACTATAGTTTCCTAACTTCCTGACACGCCCCTCCCCCGACACGAAAAAAACACCCAGAGAGAGAGAAAGAGAGGACAAAAGGACAGACACAGCTACAGTGCACCTCCAGACCCACACCACAGACATAACTTCTGTCCCCCTTTTTACACATCAAGCGTGCATATGATTTCCAGTGGTCAGGCAAATTAAGGAACATAATATATGTATTACAAGGAAAACTAAATCAATCCACCGGCTTGCGCTAAATTTCTTATGTTATATATATATATATATATATATATAGATTCAGGGAAAGAATTTAGTTCTGAGAGCAAGAATTTAAAGGCATTAATTCAATTTTTGGAAGGGTGGAAGTCATTAGATGACTTCACAGAGCCTACCATGAAAGCACAAACTCAAACCTTTATTATAAATAAGAAATGAAAATAGCAGCACATGGCATCCTTCTCAGTTGCTTGAATCCATATATGAGAGCTCTAGGGCTCTAGGTAGAACCATGAAAAATGAACAAAGAACATATATTTTAGCTCTTTTCTGAATTTGGATTTTCGTTTGACTTGTCATGGTCGTTAAAATTTTGCATGTTTCTAGTTTTATTCCTTCTCTATTTTTTTGGAATCCATGCCTCGACCATGTAGTTACACCATATTTTCTTCTTTTGATCTCTTCATTAAACATACTATCCTTTACAATTTTCAATATTATCATATCATTAGGAATTGAATTATTAAGTGATATAATCAAAATTTTCTAACTGTCAAGTGAAGAACTAAACAAAAGTAATGCATGCAACTCATCATCTATTACTATTTTCATAACATCCAACTGATTTACTAAATTTTGAAATCTACTCAAATATTTGGTAATTGAACTTTCCTTCTTATACCTTACATTCACAAATTTTTCTGTTCATGAATGTCTTGTCCTATGCCGTCTTCCACTCATAAAGACTCCAATTTCTTTTATAAACTATGGATATTATATTCCATGAAAATATGATGAAAAGCACTACATCTATCTACTGTCTAATTAGCCCAGTTGTCTTCCTATTTACTTTATCTCACTCTTGTTGAGTTTTGTCATTTAGTTTGACACTATCTCCTTTAATGGAATCATACAAATTTTTATAGAATAGTAAATATTTTATTTTAGGATTTTCAAACTGAATAATTGAACGATGTGGGTTTAACCATGCTTGCACCTATATATTTTTCATTTAATCAAGCAATAATAATACCAATACTCTTTTTTCTTCTTTATACAATTAATTGGATATCATTATTCCAAGCACCAATAATTTCTATAATTTTCTCAAACAATTAATAAGCAAAATAATCAAGTAGCCTATAAATAAGAGACACTATAATTTTTAATAGAAAAATTCTTCGATATAAAGAAAAAATCATGGGACCAAATCCACCAAAACTTCCACTATCTAGAATAATAGAATTACAAGAGGCCTTCTTTAGATCAACTACAGGCTGTACAAATATTATCAAGATTGAATCTTGCCTTTTCGGCCTTCTTTTTCTACCATCTCTATCATCGGATAAAATAAGCCCAAGCCATTTTCATTAAGAAAATCACCATGTCTCTTTTTTTTATTATATATTATATCATTATAATATATTATCATATATTCTAATAATATATTATATTATTATACTATTATTTATAATATTATAGTATAAAGTATTAATATATTATATTATTTTATTATTATATATTATTATAATATATATATTATATTATATTATATTATATTATATTATATTATAATATATAATAATATATTATAAATATTAATATATAATATATTATAGTATATTATAATAGATTATACTATATTATTAATTATTATATAAATATATAATATAACATATTTTATTATTACACATTATTTTATTTATTATAACATATTATATTCTATTATATTGTTATATTATTATATTATAATATAAAATATTAAAATATTATTTTATTTTATTGTGATATATTATTTATAATATAATATAATATTAATATCTTATATTAATATAATGTAATGTATATTATATAATATTATTATATATAATAATATAGTATAATATATTAAAAATATTAATATATTATATAAATATTATATTATATTATTATCTGGTTAAGGGTATGTTGGGAATGAATTAAAGATATTACTTTCACAATTGATGAGAAAATAATTTAATCATCTCCTAAGTAGATAAAATTTTTTTCCATTTCATAACTAAATACTATCCATAAAAAATAATTTATTCATCTTAAAAATTATAAAAATATAAATAAATTAATTAATAAAAAATTGATTAATTTTTTAATAATATTTATTACAAAAGACGTAATTTAAAGATCCACCGACGTGTCAAGTCCAATTATTAGTTGGATAAGAATGGACCACGCCAAATCCCTCGGTGAATGACACGCCGCATTACGGACCACCTGTCTCAAGATATCTATCGTATGACAACTTATTGGTTGGACCACTTATAGATATCCACGGTGGCCCACCGTGATCTCTGTGGCCTGATCGACCAGCTCGTGGCGAAGAAGAAGGACCGGAAGAAGGCGGTGCAAGGGCGGTAGGAGAAACTATTGGGTTGACTCATTCTCGTCAGATACAGACAAAGACCCTAAAAATCCTTTACATCAACGTGCTTTCTATTAAATGCTAGCCATGGTTGACGCATGGGGTGGTGGACAAAAAAAAAAAAGATTACGTCTCCATGAGGCCCACTCGCGTTCCTCTCTTCTCCCTATGAACAAAACAAATGTTCCCAAAGATCTCGCCTTTTACTTCCACGGACATCTCGATCGCAACCATGAATGGGGTCGCCAAGCCCATGCACCACGATGTGGGTATCAGAATTTTATGAAATAATAAAATTTATATAAAAATAAATCATCGAGATTTTTTTTTTTTTTTTTCATCAATCTTTTGAATCAATATGCAATCATAAAAGAATCAAACTGCATATGCTCCTTATTGTCATTAAGTAATATCTCTATTTTCCAATCCCAACTTCGAGTATAATCAACGGAAAAGTCTCACAAGCTTTCGAATATGTTGGGAACCAAGTTTGTAAGATTATGTCTCATCCATCAGAGACAGCATCTGAATTATTTATAAAATTAAAAAATAACATTATCCAGATGATTCTACAAATATTAACTTTATCACAATAATCATCAAATATATCCTTATTAGTTTATTGGGGGCTTATCTTTAGTCAATTAAATTAATTAAAATAAATCTCGATGCATATTAGTGTAGACTACATTCAAATGGGGCTTAACCGATAAATTCTAATATCTCACTTGGCCCAACCTAACATAATCATTTTCATTTTCATTTTAAAATATTTCAAAAATCTTTAATAAAATTTTATTTTGGATCTGATAATTGAAAAACTGATGTGCATCCATGTTAAAAAAACTTAATTGCTCTGTAAGATATATACTGTATGCTTATTATAAAATAATCAATAGTACGAATAATGACGATAAATTTGTTATCAAGCAACATAGATCTTTCATGTATCACAATACTAATGACATCTCATAATCAAGTTATTTATATAGAATTTTATTAATAAATAGATGAAATTTTATACCTATTTCTTCTCATCTTTATATCATATAGTAAACAGCTGATCAGCATAAAATAAAATAAATTAATTTTATTATAAAACTCAATGTGATGACTTTATATATAATATCCAATACATATCATAAAATGAGCTATATCCCATATGATCTACATAATCTTTCAAAATCTCAATAATATTTTTTAGTCAGTGGATCTACAATTATCAGCTCTTTATTAATATATTCTACATATACTATATCTTTTATTCTCTCATAAAGAGCTAAGTATTTAATACCAATATATCTACTGATACTTATACTCTTCATAGTAAAAATTATGAAGCTATTCATAGTATATCTTTATCCGTCTGCTAATATAGTCAACAACTCCAAGTCTTATGATAAAATTTTGTAATTATATACTTGTGAGCAAGTCTCATAAAGGCTATGCATGCTGCTTCCATAGTGAATATAGTGAATAAAATCTTATTCTACATTATCCATGATATAGCACCTCCTATAAATAGAAAAATATATTGGTGGTAGACTTCCTATTATCGATGCATCCAGTAAAGTCTGAATTTAATAGCCTATTACTTCATGATGATCAGACTGACTATATGTGAGTATATAAACTTTTATATCTTATAAGTAATGCATGACTTTATTTGTAACTTTCTAATGCTCTATTTCTAGATCATGTTGATAATGTCTAAGATTGATATAACAAAAGCATTGTCTGGACACATATAAACATGAACATAGATTAAACTCCCAATAATATGTATAGATTATGAACCTTATTTCTCTTTCTTTATTTAAATCTTAGATATTGAGCTTTATTAAATTTATCACCTTTTATAATATGACCACACTCAGAAAATATTTTTTCATTATAAATTTAGTACTATAGAGATGTAAGTCCTTTAGATAGTCTAAGTAGCCCTCAAGATTCATCTTTGTGAATCTCAATACTGATAACATAAGAGGCTTCATTCATATATTTCACCTCAAAACTTAGGAGTAGAACCTATTTGATTTCTTAAGTAGACTAAAATCACTATTCACAAGTAGAATATTATCCACATAATACCAAAATTATGAATTTATTCCTATTGATCTTTGGATATATACATTAATCAACAACATGCATGTTTTCTAAACCCAAAAAAATGATTATCCTATTAAATTCGAGATACCACTTGTGGAAGCCTCTTCAAGTGTGTAACTAGCTTTCTTTAATATGTAAACCATTTGCTCTTGTCCACTGACTACAAAGATCCTTAAGTTATTTTATGTAGACCTCTTCCTCTAGATCACCATTAAGAAAAAAGTTCTCACATCCATTCAATGTAGCTCTAAATAAAAAATAAAATATTAAGACCATGACAATCCTAAAAGAAGAATAGGTCCTTTAATACTTTTCTTTTATGTGAGCCCTTTTAGCACAAGTCTGATTTTATACCATTCGACCTTTCTATTGAGATTTTTTTGGTCATATAAATCCTTGTGCAACCTATTAGTTGCACCCTTCAAGTAGATTAACTTATTTTCAGACATGATTGTTATCTATATAGGTAACTCTTCTTTTCATGGTATCCAATCACGTAAAGAATCCTCACCTTTTATGGTTTGTAAGAACATCTCAAAGTCATATCTTTTTTTTTTATATTAGTCAGTACACCACGTAATCTAGAGGTACGATAGATTTTCTTATTCTAGTAGATCTCCAAAGAGTTATCCCTTGATCCGTTTATGGTGGTAGTTAGATAGTTGCTTCTTCGGGATTAGAAACCTCATGGGATACAATTTGATGAAGTAGTGACCCTTTTTGAATGTTATCTAGAGAAAAACTATAGAAATTATTACTTCATCTATTTTTTAGGTAAAATTTATTTTCTATATTTTCTCAAAGATAATTCTCAAGATTCTTCACTCCTGCTAAACATGTCATCTTTCACTACAAGAAAAAAGACTATTACTGACAGCTAATTGCCATCGCTAATAGTCATTTGCGTCACTAATGATATTAGCGACAGCATACCATCACAAAAAATTTGTGAAAATAATCTCATTATTAATTATATTATTAGCGACCACAAATCCATCGTCACTAATAAAGATAATTAGTGACGATATTAGCAACAAAATTCATCGCTAATAATTTTAATTTTTTCTTAATTAAATAATTAAAAAATTATTAGTGATGATGATTTCGTCACTATCCATCATTAATATTTTTTATTTTTTAATTAAAATTTAAAAAATTATTAGCAATGGTAGTTTGCATCACTAATGCCATCGTGCTATCCTGTGGGGAGGGCACCACAGAGCGAGGCAATGGGGGGATGGAGGAGGAGGGCAGAAACTGATGCCTCAAGTGACTGGACACCAAGCAAGAGGGTTCGATGGTGTTCATTTGCTTCAGGAGCTAGTGCCACTTCACGATGAAGCAGCTCCGGGAAATGGCAGCGTGGCTGGAGGCTTCAGGAAAGGCATTCCTCTGGGTGATGAGGGGAACCAACAAGGATGTCACCAAGATGGAAGAGTGGATGCCGGAGGGTGGGAGGAGAGGGTGGGAGAGAGGGGACTGGTGGTGGAGGCTGGGCCCCACAGGTGGTGATTCTGGAGCACAAGGCGATGGGGGCCTTTCTGACCCACTGTAGTATTGAAAAATATGTCCTAAAGCCAATTATCTATATATAAATGATTGAGCTTTTTGTAATATGTATTTAAATTATTAATGAATAAAAGTTATTTTTGGAAAGTTCATCATAAAAGTGCATCTTCCTTTAAACTCTTGTGTTATGATGAAGTCCTTAGAACTATAATACAATCGATAAAGGAGAATTTATCGAACAGTTCTTAAACGTGTTTGCAATCAAATGATATGTTATTAACAAGGACAATAACATTTATTTAGTATAGATCATTGTTTGCCATATAGATTGGTTGTCCTCCTAACCAAAGAGTGTGGAGATTCTAATATGGCATACAGATGAGATGTAGGAGTACATCATCACTGAACAGTGACTCACCTGCAGAGTGCTTTGCTGTTAAAAGCAACCCGCAAAGGATATGGGCATAAGTGTCCCTTCAATCTGAGATCATCATGGTGACTTGCAAGCAACTCAGTATACTTTGATGTCGAACTACCTGTATTTATAATACAGAGATGGAAGGCTACTAGGTACAGTTAAATACTTGTGAAGTTAGTATGTAAGTCAAGATGGGATTGACCTCTTTGAATTATAGGAGTTAATGCATCATTGTATCTGAATCCAGTAAAATCTTGGCTAGGATAATTCTTGTGATCTGTCATAAAATTTGAAAAAGATTGAATTCAATGTGGATGACTATTTCAGAATTGATAATTGAACCTTAGGTCACCTTAAGCATTGGAGTTAAAGAGATGAATTATGCGATAATCATATGCTGAGGTTCTTGAATATTGCTTTGTAAATATTCGACCTATCCGAACATCAGATATCATTGCTAGATGATCACTTTGATTGGTATAAGAAGTAGTTCCTATGCTACCGACTTAATGTTCGAACTTATAGAGTCACACATAAAGTCAAACAATATAGGAAAGAATTGATCGAATATTTATGTGTTCAATTTGGAAGTATGAGACTTGATTGAAGATATAGATTTTATTAATTGAGAATTAAGTTATGGATCACATAGAATTAAATATTGACTATGTGCAGCTAGCATTGCACATTAGGCACAGGTTTGATTCTAGAGATAAAATTGATCAAATCAATATTCCAAGTAATTATGAGAGATTGGATTTGAATCCTAATTACTTTAGATCAGATCTAAATTAATTGGACATAATTTTTATTAAAGCTAATTAGGGTTAATTAACCAAGTTGGACTTGGACAAGAATCCTAATTAGATTCGGATTAGCTATTTTTTCGAATTTGATCCGAAACAGATTCGAATTGGATTTGAATTGAATCTGAATCTGAACTAAATCTGATTTGATCTACTTAGCTATATGTCTCAGATATTCTCTCAACATATGAGCCGACCAAGATCGAAGAGGGTCCCTTTGGGCATGCGACATGAAGAGAGAGGTGCAAGTTGGTGCCTCTCCTACTTTGCTTGGGAATCCTTGTGTATTAAGGAGTTTGGATTTGATTCAAACATGAAGAGTCCTATTCCTAACACATGAAGATTTTTGATTTGATCTAGGATCTTTTGTCTATTTAAGGAGGGGTGTGAAAAAAGAGAAATCAATCAAAACTTGAGTCTAAATGTGAGATCTCCCCTTGGGGTTCCCCTCTTTCTTGGCGTGCTCCCCTGGGCATCTCTCTCCTCTTGGCGTCCTTCCTTTCCATTGGTAGTGTGGCATGTGGGCTCTTTCCTAGCCTTAAGATCTGATCTTAAGGGTCTCCTCTTCCTTCTTCTTGAAGAGTTCTTCATTCCTCTCTCCTACGTTGCTTGATGGTGCATACGAAGTAGAGGATCTGTGCATCCGAATCTCGTAAAGCAAATCGATTGAGGAACTTCTTCAATCTAAATCTTCTTTTCACTACAAATCAAGGTGAGATTTCAAAAATATTATAAAAATTTAAATTGCTAATCTATTCAATTTTATTTTATCGTCTGATGCGATCGGACAATTTTTTTTTAACTGGTACCAAAGCCAGGCTGTATATCATGATCGCATAGTCTTATTTCTAAATTTTTTTGAATTTTTATGATCTGATTCTAAATCAAAAATTTTGATATGATTAAAATATATTTGTCACACCTCAAATCCGGAACATAACACGGCCATGCTACCGAGGGATGGGGCCCACGATAACACGAAGCCAAAATTCATTTTCTTAAATATAATAACAGGTGCATCATAAATAAATATAATAATAAAATTCAATTCAAATATTTAATTAAATCAAAATTGGTTCAGAGCATCTAAATTCAAAGGTAAAAAAAATAATCCAAGCCTCAAAATTCATAATAGCTACAATCCATAAACATAAACTGAATTTCTAGTATAAAATTTTCAAGCTTGCTTTGCTGATCCCCAGCTTGGATTTTCTTTTCACCAGTCCTAGCCTTATTTCTCTATACGTGAAAAAGAAAACAAAAAGAATATGAGCTATACTAGCTCAGTAAGTAGACTTCCACTTCCTTACCGGATCAAGCATAAATTTTTCTATGATAATGCATCATTTAGCAAATAATAATTATTATAAAAATAAATATTTCATAGAGCATATAATAAAATAAGTTATAAACCAATCATGTATGCATAAATCATGAATATTTCATAAACATGAATCATAAATCATTCTTGTCATGTATTCGTATTATGTTTCAAAATATTGCTCTCAGATATTCATGCTAAGATTACTATTATACCCGTGACAGGGTCATATTTCTTAATCGACAGAGTTCTTAATTCATGTGCCAACTTTATACTCGCTGGTAGGACCATTTTTCATATGGATGCTAGCTCCGGATGTCGACCTTCCTGAAGGAATTTATTCATAGCCATCTGAGAGTCTTTTTGAAATCATTATATTTTTTTCTTAAAATATACATATACATAAATGAAAAATAATAAAATTTCATGCTTCATAATCATGCTATTTTCATAAGACATATTCATGAAATCAATGTTCATAATAAAATATAATTTTTAACTTTACATATGCTGATCCTTAATTTATGAAAAATATAATTTCATTAATAACAATTCTTTGCATAAAAATATGATCATTTAAAAATAAATAAGGAGCATAAGATCCACTTATCTCGTTCATCTTAGATCTTCAGACTTCATTAGAAGAATTAGCTAATCCTATTTAAAATATCAAATCATCATCAATTTCTATTCTATAAATACAATAAGATTAAATTATAAGGAAAGAGGACTGTTGATCGGATGTGTCGGACCATCCAGATATCAGGGTAAATCAGGATCTCTGATCTGAAAGTCAGATTTAAGTGACTTGATCAAAAAATTATGAAGCATAGATTAGATCAAGATCAATCAATAGAGTTCATTAATAATAAATTTGAAAGATACTTGATATGATCAAATGAGGTTGATATACAGTATGGATATCCAAGCAACTTCAGATCATCTTGTTAGAGTCAATATGAGCCCCTAAAAGATGAAGGCATGACTCGGTATAGGATTTATAGACCTTCTTAAAGAGAGAAAGTCAATCATGAGAGAGAAAATAAAGAGAGAAAATGGAGAGATAATCTTCGTATCCTTCAAAAGTGACAATCATGATTGAGATCATCAGAGGTCATATCAAGATGACTTAATATGGATTAACCATGATCAATATTATCAATTTCGAATAAGGATCGGATTGGAATCTAATCTACTACACAAATTTTGGAGCAATCTCAGTTCATTATATTTTTATCTCAAGTTTATCCTAGGGTCTGTGATGCAATCACAGAGAGAGAATGACTCTAGAGAGATAAAATCCATAAAAAGAGATAAAAAGTCTAGAGAGAGAAAATAGAGAGAATTTAGAGAAAGAAATTGGAGAGTGTTGCTTCTTGAATTGATTTTGATGATTACAAAGTATTTGAGGAGATTACTAATAATTTTGGTTTGAAAAAAGATTTATTGTATTTCAGGGACAAAATCATAATTTTATCAGACCTGATTCGGAAGTCTCAAGAGCAAGAACAAAAAAATATGTAATTTATTGGAGATAATTTCAAAATTTTTGGAAGTGTATTTTGTAAGAAAATCAAGTTTATATTTTTGAGTCGACCCCATGAGTTGACTCATGGCTAAAAGGGCTGAATGGCACTCAAAATTTTTGGCTGACACACTCTGTTAGTCGACCCCATAAGTCGACCCCTTGATATAAGTCGACCCTATGAGTCGACCTCTGCTGCTCTGCAGGCCAAAATTACAGAACAGTCATTTTCTGCTCTTTTCCACAGAGGTCAACCCCATGAGTCGACCCATGAGCATGAGTCGACCCTATGAGTCGACCCCTGCAACAGAAAATTTTTGCAACGGTTAGTTTTTAACCCATTTTGATTACATTTAATGCTCAATTATTATGCTCTAACGGCTCTATTTTAGTCCAGATTACTCTCCACCATTATTTGAAGTTATAAAAGGCACTTAAAGGAGGGAATCAAAGACAAGAAAGAGATTTGAAAAAGGTTCTTCAAGCATTCATTTCAACCCTAAGCGAGAGCCCACTTAAAAAGGTCAAGAAACTTTTATTTCAAGTTCACCAACTCCTCAAGAGCTCATTCAAGTCTCCAACCACCTTGAGAAAATCAGAAAGAGCTTTCTTCTAATTGTGTAAAGTGTATTTAAAGTATTATTTGTTCATTAAGAAGCTACATCTGTACTTTTATGTGATTAACTCCTATACTCTATTTTTGAGTTGTTTAGTTTGTTTTGGAAGGAATCTAAAATGTGAAAAGGTTGATCCGAACCTTGAATCGGATTGTATTGGGGTGGCTTATACCTGAAAAATAAGTGTTCTAGGTTGGGATAGCTAGAGTCGGAGGTTCCGACGTTGTATTCGGGTTGAATACAGTCTAGTGGATTTAAATTCTCAAGTAGGAGCTTGGGGAGTGGATGTAGGTGCAAGGTTGGCACCGAACCACTATAAATCTTCTTGTTTGTGTTGTGCTTGCTTGCTCTCCTTTTTAATTTCTTTATCTTCTTGCATTCTTGCATCCAACTTCTACTCCTTGCATAAATTACACTCTCCATACTTATTTAGCTCATTGTTAAATAATCTTCATAGTTGTAAGTTAAGTTTAAAATTTCTAAAAACCCAATTCACCCCCCTCTTGGGTTGCATAGCTGGGCAACAAGTGGTATTAGAGCTTGGTGCTCTAGCCCTATTTTGATTTAACCATCAAAGAGCTAACGATCTATGGCAACTCAAGTTGGCACTTCTCTAGCCGAGGGGCAGTCCACAAACCGACTTTCACTTTTCAATGGGTCAAACTATACTTATTGGAAAGCTCGGATGAAAATCTTCATTCAAGCACTTGACTATGATATGTGGAGTATCATAGTAAATGGACCACACACACCCACTAAATTCATTGATGGTGTGGAATCAATCAAATCCAAAAAAGAAAGGGATGAGGTTGACAAGAAAATGGCTCAACTAAATGCTAAAGCCATGAATATTTTGTATTGTACTCTAGATGCTAATGAATTTAATCATATTTCAACATGCATGTCTGCTAAGAAAATATGGGATAGATTAGAAGTAACTCATGAAGGAACTAATCAAGTGAAGGAATCTAAAATTAACATGCTCGTGCATAAATATGAACTTTTTAAAATAGAGCATGATGAATCTATAACTGAAATGTTTACTCATTTTACTGATATTATAAATGGTTTAAAAAGTCTTGGTAAGTCTTATTCTAACAGTGATCTCGTGAGAAAGATTCTTAGGTCCTTACCAAGAACTTGGGAAGCCAAAGTGACTGCTATCCAAGAAGCCAAAGATCTGAATATCCTACCTTTGGAAGAGCTTCTAGGATCACTGATGACACATGAGCTGAGCATGAAACAACATCAAGAAGAAGAAGTAAAAAAGAAGAGGACAATCACCCTCAAATCTATGACTCAACTTGATGAAGAAACTGATGACATGAAAAATGAGGAGCAGGATGAAGACATGGCTCTCATTACTAGAAGGTTTAAGAAGTTTTTGAGAAAAAAAAAACAAGGGATGAGGAAGAGGCCACCCACAAAAGGGGAACACAGCAAAGAGAAAGATAAGGAGCAACCCCTTATTTGCTATGAATGCAAAAAATCGGGACACTTTAAGTCTGAATGCCCACGACTAAAGAAAGGTCCCAAGAAGTATAAGAAGAAGGCCATGATGGCTACATGGAGTGGAAGTGATGAGTCAAGCTCCGAAGAAAAAGACTCAAATGAACAAGCCAACTTGTGCCTTATGGCACATAAAAGTGAGGTAAATTCTGAAACTCCTATTGACTTTACCTTTGAAGAACTTCATGAAGCCTTTTATGATTTAATTGATGAACTAAAGAAACTAGGGGCAAAGAACAAAGAGTTAAAATCAAAGAATCAATACTTACTAAAATAAAATGAGAGTATTTCTAATGAAAAATCAATCCTGTCTCAAGAAAATCTGAACTTAAAAGATGAGATTGCTAAGCTAAAATCAATAGTTGAAAAATTCACCTTAAGTTCAAATAAACTTAATATGATACTTGAAAATCAAAAGGCCGTTTATGATAAAGCTGGTCTTGGCTACAACCCCTTAAAGAAATAAAAGTTTCTAAAAAATATCTATGTAAACTCTTCAAGCAACAAGTTTTCAAACATTACTTGCTTCAAATGTGGTAGAGTAAGATACAAGTCATACACTTATTTTTCTAACAAATCCATAAATTCTAATGTAAAAAAAATATGGGTTCCAAAAGGAATCATTGTAACTAACCAAAAAGGACCCAAGAAAGCTTGAGTACCTAAAGTAAAAACTTGACTTTTGCCTGTAGGTGTGTCTAGCATCCCAAGGAGCAAACTGAAAATGGTATCTTGATAGCGGATGCTCGAGACACATGACTGGTGATGAATCTCAATTCATCACACTTGATGCTAAGAATAGAGGGATGGTCACCTTTGGAGACAATGGCAAAGGAAAGATCATCAGTATAGGTAACATTGGTATCACTCTTTCCAAGTATATTGAAAATATTTTATTAGTAGATGGTTTGAAACATAATTAATTAAGCATCAGTCAATTTTGTGATAAAGGATATAAAGTTATTTTTGAATCTTCTGTTTGCATAGTAACTAGTCCTATTAATGAAGGCATTAAATTTATTGGGCATAGACATGGTAATGTTTATATGGTAGATTTGAATGATCTATCCAAAATAAACATGTAATGCCTAGTAGCCTTGAACGCCAAGATTAATGAGACTAGTTGGCTTTGACATCGTAGGCTTGCACATATTAGCATACATTCACTTTCAAAACTTATTAAGAAGGAATTGGTTATTAGTTTACCCAAATTAAACTTTGAAAAAGATAAAATTTGTGATGCATGCCAACCAGATAAACAAACAAGAGTTTCATTCAAATCTAAAAATATTGTTTCAACTTCTAGGCCATTAGAACTATTGCACATGGATTTATTTGGACCTACTAGAACTACTGGTCTAGGTGAAAAATGATATGGTTTCATAATTATTGATGATTTCTCTCATTTTACATCGATCTTCTTTTTGGCACATAAGGATGAAATTTTTCATGTTTTCTCTAAATTTTATCAAAAAGTCACAAATGAGAAAGATTTTTCAATTCAAAATATTCGAAGTGATCATGGAACCGAATTTAAAAATCAGAATTTTGAAAAGTTTTGTGATGAAAAAGACATTGGCCATAACTTTTTGGCACCTAGAACACCCCAACAAAATGGGATAGTAGAAAAGAAAAATAGAACTTTTGAAGAAATGGCCCGTACCATGCTTTGTGAAAGCAATCTTGCAAAATACTTTTGGGTGGAAGCAATTAACACGGCATGTTATATATTAAACCGTACTTTAATTAGACAAATTCTAAAGAAAACTCCCTATGAGCTTTGGAAAGGAAGAAAACCAAACATTGCATATTTTCATGTTTTTGGTTGCTGATATTTTGTGTTAAACAATGGTAAAGAAAGACTAAAAAAATTTGATGCAAAATCCGATGAAGCAATTTTTCTTGGTTACTCCTCTTCTAGTAAAGCCTTTAGAGTTTTCAATAAAAGAACCTTAGTAGTAGAGGAGTCAATACATGTTATTTTTGATGAAACTAACGATCTTCCATCAAGGAAGAATGAAGGTATTGATGATGCAGATCCTCTTATAGAAGGGATAAAGGAGATCACTCTAAAAGACTCAACCATTCAAGATGATGAAGAACATGAAGACAAACAGGATGAGGAAGGTGAAGAACAACAAGAACAACCTCAAGGTACAAATGATCTACCCAAAGAATGGAGGTATGATCACAATCATCCCAAGAAACTAATCATTGGTGATCCTACACATGGTGTAAGAATTCGTTCCTCATTTAGAGATGCATTCAATCATTTTGCTTTTGTCTCTCATCTTGAACCTAAAACCATAGACGAAGCTGAAAAAGATCATAATTGGATTAATGCAATGCAAGAAAAACTTAATCAATTTGAAAGAAATAATGTATGGACTTTAGTATCAAGACCTAAAAATTATTCAATAATTGGCACAAAATGGGTATATAGGAATAAATTAGATGAACATGGAAATGTAATAAGAAATAAAGCAAGATTGGTTGCAAAAGGTTATAATCAAGAAGAAGGAATTGATTTTGATGAGACCTTTGCACCTGTTGCTAGATTAGAAGTAATGAGACTTCTACTTGCATATGCTTGCTTTATGAATTTTAAGTTATTTCAAATGGATGTCCAAAGTGCTTTTCTAAATGGACATATTGCTGAAGAAGTTTATGTAGAACAACTCCCAGATTTTGAAAATCATGCTTTTTCAAATCATATTTTTAAATTAAATAAAGCTCTATATGGTTTAAAACAAGCACCTAGGGCTTGGTATGAAAGGCTAAGCAAATTTTTACTTAATAATAATTTTTCAAGAGAAAATATAGACACAATCCTTTTCATTAAAAGACATCAAGATGATATATTAGTTATACAAATATATGTTGATGACATTATTTTTGGGTCTACTAATGAAACTCTTTGTCAAGATTTTGCAAAGCTCATGCAAGGAGAGTTCGAGATGAGCATGATGGGAGAACTTACATTCTTCCTCGGACTCCAAATCAAATAAATGAAGGAAAGAATCTCCATCATCCAAACCAAGTACACAAGAGAATTACTCAAAAAATTTAGAATGGAGAACTCCAAAGCAATTGGCACACCCATGTGCCCATCATGTAAGCTTGACAAGGACGAAGAAGGTAAAAGTGTAGACTTAAAATTTTATAGAGGTATGATTGATTCTCTTTATATTTAACTGCTAGTAGACCTGATATTATATTTAGTGTTTGTCTATGTGCTCGCTTTCAATCAAATCCAAAAGAATCACACTTGAATGCAGTTAAAAGAATCCTTAGATATTTAAATGGTACACAAACTCTAGGATTATGATATTCTAAGGACTCATTAATTGACTTAATAGGATATTCAGATGCCAATTTTGCTGGATGTAGATTAGATAGAAAAAGTAGTAGTGGAACTTGCCAATTTCTTGGAGTTAACCTAATCTCTTGATTTAGCAAGAAATAAAATTCGGTAGCACTGTCTACGATTGAGGCTGAATACATTGCAACCGGAAGTTGTTGTGCTTAAATCTTGTGGATTAAGCAACAACTCAAAGACTTTGGTATCAAACTCAATAAAACTCCCATAAGATGTGATAACACTAGTGCTATAAATCTTACTAAAAATCTAATTCAGCATTCTAGGTCAAAACATATTGAAATCAGACATCATTTCATAAGAGAACATGTCCAAAATAAAGACATAATTCTAAATTATGTTTGTACTAAAAAATAATTGACTGACATCTTTACCAAGGCCTTAAGTGAAGATAGATTCTATGAAATTAGGAGAGAATTAGAAATCCTTGATCCATCAGCTTAAGTATCTCTCTGATTCCAAATTCTTAATGCCAAAAATTCATTGAACCAATTTTTGAGAGCTCAATTTTCTTTTTGTTTTGAGCTCAAAAGCTCAAATTATCATTCACATGATCAATATTTGGGTAAACATCTTTCTCCTAAAGTTTTATTTTTTTTCAAAATTTTTTCATCATTTTTCTGAATTTCTCTGTACCATGAGTCGACCCCCAAGGTCGACCCTAGGGCAAACTTGTAATTATGTCAAAACCCTTCGGATGCTCTCTTTTTATTGGGAATTTCTCCTAGAGCCGACCCAGCTCTCCACCTTCTTCCTCCCTCTGAACCTAAGGCTCTCCATCTCTTCTCCCTCAAACCTAGATTACTCTCAAATCTCTTCTCCCACTTATTTTCATCCTTCAAATCACCCACTTAGGAACCAAGTTCCTCCCCTTCTTCTTCTTCATTTGGAGCGATTCGAGCTTACCCTAGACTCTACCTGTCTCCTCCAAATCGGCACATCACTTCTCCAAAATCCTTATCTTTTCACTAAAAACCCTTCATCTCTCCCTCACATTTGCTCTCCTAAGTTCCGTGCTAGTCCTGCCTGTGCAAATGGCTCCCAAGATGAAGCTTCCACAGAGGAAAAAATCCATTCGCAGGTTGGAGGAAAGTGTGCGCCGAAAGAGACTAGCAACCGAGACCACTTCTGCTTCAAACCCTGCTCCTGGTTCAGCTTCAGCTTCAACCCGATCACCAATCAGCCCTAGTAAGGTACCCCTCTTTGATAGAAAAGTAGAACCCAGGAAAAATATTGATTTCATATTTTTTTAAAAAAGAAGAATTCACCATTGGATCAAAGATTAAGGACTAAGGATGGGAATTTTACTGCTCCTTGAAAGAAAATACATATGTTGATCTTGTCAGAGAGTTTTACCTAAATTTGGGGTACAGCAATGAAACAGTAAAATCCACAGTGAAGGGTGTAGACATTAGCCTAGATCCTGTGCTTTTGGGGCAGATACTTCATTTACCATGTGAGGGGTATACCAACATGGAGCTCCCAGTTAAAGAAGAAGAAATAAATATTATCCTAGGGAGATCCTTCTCTGGAAGTTTGAACAAATTAGAGGCAAAGATTCTTTCTATTGAGATGAGACTGCTACACCACATGGTAACCAAATTATTTTTTCCTAGAAGTGGTAGACACGATCTTCTTTCTGGTAGGAACGTCTGTATTATGTACCATGTGATCATACAAACCCCCTGAATCTCCCTGCATTGATGTTTGAGGCCATGAGAGAGACCTTGAGCAGATCCAAGGCACACTTGCCTTTTGGCATGGCTCTCACCTTAGTTTTTAGGAGGTTCGGAGTTAGTTTTAAGGGAGAGACTGTAGCGAGACTATCCCACTCCGACACTATCAACCGTCACACATTGCACCGCATGGGATTTTCTAAAACTGATGGTGTTTGAATAAAAAGTGTGGAAGAGAGAGCTGAGGATAGAGCAGAGGAGGAAGGACCATCCTCACCCCTTCGTGATCACAGAGCAATATCACCAGATATTCAGTTTGTTTTTGATCACGAGGCTGGCCCGTCAGAGTCTGCAAGGAGACATACTTCAGTTCCACAGCTGGACAGCAGGACACATCCTTCAGAGCTCAGATTGGCAGATGATCAGATTGAGATCATATCCAATGTGTAGCATCCATTCTATCTCGACAGTTTGGTACTTCAGTCTTTGCACAGGGATCGATATCTCAAGATGTATCTGATTAGACACTGATCCCTCACATCTCTACTATTTTTCAGATGATTACTGATCAGTCAGTACGCATTGAGCAGCTTGAGGGTTGTATATTGAGACTGTCTGGTAGAGTACTTGACTTACAGGGGCAAGTGTTAGCTCTAGCCCATCCACAGCTGCATGAGGACATCACAGAGGTCTCAGACCTATCTGCAGAGGCGGCCAGACTTCGAGGAGTCTTAGAGAGTGATTTTGACTTCTTGAGGAGAGAGATCAGGGGCTCTAGTGAATATGCTTCTACTCAGTTCAGTGTCCTGATGCAGTCTGTCTCGAGAGCTTTGAATCTTCTGGATACCATCAGACTCTCACTCGTAGCTCAGTCCATAGCTTCTCAGGCTTCAGGATCTTCTCACCCCTCTTCTCGTGCTGGCACCTCTACCCGTGGCAGAGGCAGACGCGATCGAGGTCGAGCTCGTGGACATGATCCTACATCTCCTCACCCTATCTCTGATTCATCAGACTCCGATCCTTCCAGCCATGACATCTATTAGATCCAATGTAGTCTGTCTTTTCTTTTGTTTTTGTCTAGGATCTATCTTATGGGCTATGTAATGTGTTCACTGATTGACTCTTGGATAGTTTCCATCCATGAATTTTGTACTCTAAGTTGACTCATATGTATTGAAACACCTATGTATTCAGTCACTTTTTGAATATATATATAGATACTTTGACCTTCAATGAATGTCTATGAATGTGATCAAATTGGAATTGCTTTTAATTATGAAATACTATAAATTGCAATATCTTCTAAATGAGCAAATTGGTATATCTTTTACGTTTGCTATATTGAGGGGGAGTAAAACAATAAGTAATAGAGAAATAAGCAATCAAAGAAGGGGGCTAAAAAAGTAACATTGATCCCATCAAAAAGGGAGAATAGAGAAAATATGTCCTTAAAAAGGAGAGTAGAGAATCTTCCTTGATGCTGTCAAAAAGGGAGAGTAGAGAATCTTCTTTGATACTGTCAAAAAGGGAGAGTAGAGAATCAAAATCAAGATTGAGCAATAAGCAATAAAGAATGAGCAATAAGTAAATTGTTAAGCAAATGGGCACATGTGTCAAAGAATCAAAATCAAGATTGAGCAATAAGCAATAAAGAATGAGCAATAAGTAAATTATTAAGCAAATGGGCACGTGTCAAAAAATTAAAATCATCAGCTTTTTTTTTCCAAGCAAATAAACTTATAAGTAAATTTTAAATTTTAAATTTATCTTCAAACTGCTTATGATGTATTTCGTTCAAATACTTGACTATAATATTTAGGTGATGCATCTTCATAAATTTGAAATTCATGTTCAATACTTATATATGCTTTTGCTCAAGTATTTTGTCATCATCAAAAAGGAGGAGATTGTTGCTCCTTGAATTGATTTTGATGATTACAAAGCATTTGAGGGGATTACTAATGATTTTGACTGGAAAAAAGATTTATTGTATTTCAAGGGTAAAATCATAATTTTATCATACCTGATTCGGAAGTCTCAAGAGCAAGAACAAAAAAATGTGTAATCTATTGGAGGTAATTTCAATATTTTTGAAAGTGTATTTTGTAAGAAAATTAGATTTATATTTTTGAGTCGACCCCATGAGTTGACTCATGGCAAAAGGGCTGAACGGCACGTAAAATTTTTGACTGCACACTCTGTGAGTCGACCCCATGAGTCGACCCCTTGGCATGAGTCGACCCTATGAGTCGACCTCTGCTGCTCTGCAGACCAAAATTACAGAACAGTCATTTTCTGCTCTTTTCCACAGAGGTCGACCTCATGAGTCGATCCATGAGCATGAGTCGATCCTATGAGTCGACCCCTGCGACGAAAAATTTTCGCAACGGCTAGTTTTTAACCCATTTCGATTGCATTTAATGCTCATTTAATGTGCTCTAATGGCTCTATTTCAATCCAGATTACTCTCCATCATTATTTGAAGCTATAAAAGGTACTTAAAGGAGGGAATCAAAGACAAGAAAGAGATTTGAAAAAGGTTCTTCAAGCATTCATTTCAACCCTAAATGAGAGCCCACTTAAAAAGGTCAAGAAGCTTTTATTTCAAGTTCACCAACTCCTCAAGAGCTCATTTCAAGTCTCCAACCACCTTGAGAAAATCAGAAAGAGCTTCCTTCTAATTGTGTAAAGTGTATTTAAAGTATTATTTGCTCATTAAGGAGCTACATCTGTACTTTTATGTAATTAACTCCTATACTCTAATTTTTGAAGTTGTTTAGTTTGTTTTGGAAGGAATCCAAAACGTGGAAAGGTTGATCCGAACCTTGAATTGGATTGGTATTGGGGTGGCTTGTATCCGAAAAATAAGTGTTCTAGCTTGGGATAGCTAGAGTCGGAGGTTTTCGACGTTGTATTCGGGTTGAATACAGTTAGTGGGTTTAAATTCTCAAGTAGGAGCTTGGGGAGTGGATGTAGATACAAGGTTGGCACCGAATCACTATAAATCTTCTTATTTGTGTTGTGCTGCTTGCTCTCCTTTTAAATTTTTTTATCTTCTTGTTTCTTGCATCCAACTTCTTCATAGTTGTAAGTTAAATTTAAAATTTTAAAAATTTAATTCACCCCCCTCTTGGGTTGCATAGCTGGGCAACAGAGAGAGAAGGTAAAGAGAGGAGAGATAAAAGAGAGAGAAAATTTCTCTCTCTTTTTTTTTTTATTTTTCTTTTTTTCTTCTTCTTCTTCTTTTCTTTTTTTTTTTTTTTTCTTTTTCTTTTTCTTTTCTTTTCTTTTCTTCCTTCTTCCGTGGCTCACTTGGGCAAAATAGGGACGTGTGGGTCTCCCCTTTGGTCGGTTGATCAGGGGGCCGCAGCCAGCATGACGGTGGCTGACGGCAAGAGGGTGACTCTCTCGAGGCTCGGAGGGGACCAAGGCCGGCTGTCGACAGTGATCGCCGCGTCAAAAAATCAAAGAGAAAAGAGACCAAACAGGGGGTCCCTTCTCCGACGGAATCTAGTGACACCCGTCGCCAGTAGTTGTGCACAGAGGCACGAGAAAAAAGAGAGAGGAAGAGGAAGGAGGGACTACCTCGAGCTCCGATGACCATGCCAGTGAGAAATCACGGTGAGCACGAGTCGAGAGACGTGGCTTCAATCGAAGAAATTGGGGAGGAAGAGAGAGAGAAAGATCGGTGGGAGGTTCTTAGGAAGGGGAAGGCCTTTTTATAGAGAGCCCTAGGACCTCTGGTGGTCCTAGGACTCCGATCCCATCGAGGCTCGTCGGAGAAGAAGACTCCTATCAAGAGTCTTCTTCCCGATTTCTCTCTTCTTTTCTTTTTTTTTTTTTGATGGGCTTCTGGCCTAGGCTTAAGACCTAAAGACCGATTATTAATATTTTGATCTAATATTTTTAATATATTTTTGATCTAATTTTGACCAAATTATCGAATCAAAATCAGCCTCTCTGAATCTGACCTGTTTAAAATCTATTTTAGCAAAATATTCTATATAGTTTTTATGCTGATTTAAAACCTGATTATGTATAGATTTAAATCTATTTTTGATAGATTTTTTGTGATGTATTTTAATTGTAGAATTAATGTTAGAATGAGGCTCAGATCTAAATCGATTTGCTAGAGTTTCAAAAATGATTTCAGCAACATAACTGTGTATGTTTGATCATATCTCAAAGCAGAATTTTTCTATGCAATCATACATATATTTTAAATAATTTTTTTATTATTTTAGATCTAAAATTAATGATTCAAGTGATGATATGATTAAGGTTTAGATCTAAAAATTTTATGTTATAGCTAGTAATAGTCTAATTAGATTAGATAAAAATTCTGTTTGCTATCATTTTATGAATAAGATATGAACCAGAATTTTTCTTTTACATATATGATATGTAGTATAGAATTTTTTTTAGTAACAAAGTACTCGAATTGAGTTGATCATTGTGGCGATCCGATCATAAAAAGAAGTAGAGATTAAAGTCTCTCTCTTATCCAATCGACAGATTTTCTTATAACGTATAGGGGTGCTGATATGATTGTATCTCATGAAGAAGAATGACAAAAAGAAACCTAGAACTCTTTTAATCATAAATTAAGTTTAGATTAGATCTAAAAGGATTTATGACTTATTTTTTATTGATTTATGCAAAATACTTAGATCTGAAAATTAGTTTTGAAATCTAAAATAATAACATGTGATGTAAGATTTTGCATGAAAACTTTTATAAAATAGTTTCATAAATTGAAATAGTTTCAATAAAAAATTTTATATACTTAATTATGAATTAAGATATGATTACCAAAAGATATAGATTTAAGAATTGAAGATCTTAAGACACTTTATAAATCAAGAGGATATGGGTTAGCTTGAATCATGTCATCTAACTGGGTTAGACCTAGAGTTAGTAACAAATATGGATCAAATAAAAAAATTTATTAAATCTAATCAATACTTGAATTAGATTAGATCAAGATTTCTCTAAGATCAACTTTAATAGTTGTAGCTTGATCAAGTCTATAATTTTAACCATATCCAATGGATCTGATTATGGCTCAGTGGTTAAGCTCGAGTTCTTTGGCTGATTTAATCGAAACTAATCGATCAATTGGTATTTAAGATAAGTTCGATAGTATGATCGATGGTTTTTAATTAGGGGCGTGCTTATCTGGGTTATATGATGTCCAAGGCAAGCATTGGCTATCCTCCATCGATCTTACTTACCTGACCAATTAGATAGATTACATTAAGATTAGGTCATTAAATGATTCGAGTTGACCCATGCCATTAAGGTTAATCAGTATAACTGATGCAGGTGTTCTTGAGCCAGTTTGTTTCTATTCTCTTTTGATGACTTGGTAAAGCCAGTGGGAGAATTATCAAAATACTGGTTAACCTCTTCTCTTTATTCTTAAACTAATTAATTAAATCTTCTAAATAATTAGGCCCTTAAAATGAAGTAGTTATGGGAATAACTACTTCATAGCCTCCCATTAAGGTGGATGGTAATGGATCCAATATTTCAGATTAGCATTGAAGGTGTCTTATGCTTGGCGCTTATCTGGATATTAGAATTATCATTTATTATATGATGACTTTGCTGTCCTATCTGATGAATGGTTGGATTGGCCAGAGCTTACTCGGGCCTAATCATTCATCAGTTAGATTCATTAAGTATGTTCATGTTAATAGTTGGATCTAATCAAACTTTTAGTGGAGATGCCATATGCCTGCTGAAGAGGTGCCTGGGGTACAATTATTACTGAAAATTATTTGAAGAAATAATTGGTTAAGAACCTACCTATAGATGCATATGAATTTTTTGAGCCATAGTCGGGCTTGTCTGCAGTCTATGTAGATTCTATACCTACTAAGGAATTAATGTAATTCTTCGAATTGAAGGTAGAGGCTATCAATTTATATAAAATAGTAAGAGAACCTTTAGACTAAAATTTAAGTCTTTAGGATTGAATAATTCATATACTAATATGGTTTTATATTTTTCAGCAATGGCTAATACTTTATCGCTCCATTCGCTGTTGGACAGTGACAAGCTCATGGGATCTAATTTCGGATAGTTGATATTGAAAGCTCAAGATTGTCTTAAAGCATGAGAGGATCTTGTATGTACTTATAGATCCAGCACTTGAGAAGCCCATCCTGAATGCTCATAGTGCATCAGAGATACTTATCAGAAGTGGCTCAATGATTGAGTCACTGTGTATTGCATTATGACAGCAGCTATGAATGATGAGTTCAGTCATAAAATTTGAAAAATGCTCAATCAGAGGAAAACCTTCAAATATTGAACGAGTCCTTTGGCACTCATGATGACATTGAGAGGCACAAAAATCTTATGTTGTCTTCAATGCACAGATGAAGGGGCGCTAGTCACTAATCATGTATTATATATGATTGAGTAGATCAAGTGCCTGAACAAACTCAGATTTTTCTTACATGAGTAGCTAAAAAAAGATGCGATCTGAAATTTCTTTTTCAAGTTCTACCTATCCTTTCTTAATCATTACAGAATGACTAGCCTACAGTAAACTATCATGGCTTGCTAGATTACTACAGACCTTTAAGAAGGATAACTAGTTTCAAAAGGAGCTGATGAATATGGTAGATGGTTCTTCTTCTGGGCATCCTCCTTTAAGAAAGAGAAAAAGAAGAATAAG
>NC_025995.2:9535103-9560390 GCF_000442705.2 Elaeis guineensis
CCCTTAAAGAAATAAAAGTTTCTAAAAAATATCTATGTAAACTCTTCAAGCAACAAGTTCTCAAACATTACTTGCTTCAAATGTGGTAGAGTAGGATACAAGTCATACACTTATTTCTTCTAACAAATCCAAAATTTTAATGTAAAAAAAATATGGTTCCAAAAGGAACCATTGTGACTAACCAAAAAGGACCAAGAAAGCTTGGGTACCTAAAGTAAAAACTTGACTTTTGCCTGAGGTGTGTCTAGCATCCCAAGGAGCAAACGAAAATGTATCTTGATAGCGGATGCTCGAGACACATGACTGGTGATGAATCTCAATTCATCACATTGATGCTAAAAAAGAGGGATGGTCACCTTTGGAGACAATGGCAAAGGAAAGATCATCGTATAGGTAACATTGGTATCACTCCTCCAAGTATATTGAAAATATTTTATTAGTAGATGGTTTAAAATATAATTTATTAAGCATCAGTCAATTTTGTGATAAAGGATACAAAGTTATTTTGAATCTTCTGTTTGCATTAGTAACTAGTCCTATTAATGAAGGCATTAAATTTGTTGGCATAGACATGGTAATATTTATATGGTAGATTGAATGATCTATCCAAAATAAACATGCAATGCCTAGTATCCTTGAATGCCAAGATTAATGAGACTAGTGGCTTTGGCATCGTAGGCTTGCACATATTAGCATGCATTCACTTTCAAAACTTTAAGAAGGAATTGGTTATTGGTTTACCCAAAATTAAACTTTGAAAAGATAAGAATTTGTGATGCATGCCAACTAGGTAAACAAACAAGAGTTTCATTCAAATCTAAAAATATTGTTCAACTTCTAGGCCATTAGAACTATTGCACATGATTTATTTGGACCTACTAGAACTACTAGTCTAGGAAAAATGATATGGTTTTATAATATTGATGATTTCTCTCATTTTCATGGTTTCTTTTTGGCACATAAGATGAAACTTTTCATGTTTTCTCTAAATTTTATCGAAAAGTCACAAATGAGAAAGATTTTCAATTCAAAATATTCGAAGTGATCATGGAACCGAATTTGAAAATCAGAATTTTAAAAAGTTTTGTGATGAAAAAGAATTGGCCATAACTTTTTGGCACCTAGGACACCCCAACAAAATGGGTAGTAGAAAGAAAAAATAGAACCTTGAAGAAATGGCCCGTACCATGCTATATGAAAGCAACCTTCAAGATACTTTTGGGTGGAAGCAATTAACACGGCATGTTACATATTAAACCGTCTTTAATTAGACAAATTTTAAAAAAACTCCCTATGAGCTTTGGAAAGGAAGAAAACCAAACATTGCATATTTTCATATTTTTGGTTGCGATTTTGTTTAAACAATGGTAAAGAAAGACTAAAAAATTTGATGCAAAATCCGATGAAGCAATTTTTCTTGGTTACTCCTCTTCTAGTAAAGCCTTTAGAGTTTTCAATAAAAGAACCTTAGTAGTAGAGGAGTCAATACATGTTATTTTGATGAAACTAACGATCTTCCATCAAGGAAGAATGAAGGTATTGATGATGCAGATCCTCTTATAGAAGGGATAAAGGAGATCACTCTAAAAGACTCAACCATTCAAGATGATGAAGAACATGAAGACAAACAGGATGAGGAAGGTGAAGAACAACAAGAACAACCTCAAGGTACAATGATCTACCCAAAGAATGGAGGTATGATCACAATCATCCCAGAAACTAATCATTGGTGATCCTACACATGGTGTAAGAATTCGTTCCTCATTTAGAGATGCATTCAATCATTTTGCTTTTGTCTCTCATCTTGAACCTAAAACCATAGACGAAGCTGAAAAAGATCATAATTGGATTAATGCAATGCAAGAAAAACTTAATCAATTTGAAAGAAATAATGTATGGACTTTAGTATCAAGACCTAAAAATTATTCAATAATTGGCACAAAATGGGTATATAGGAATAAATTAGATGAACATGGAAATGTAATAAGAAATAAAGCAAGATTGGTTGCAAAAGGTTATAATCAAGAAGAAGGAATTGATTTTGATGAGACCTTTGCACCTGTTGCTAGATTAGAAGTAATGAGACTTTACTTGCATATGCTTGCTTTATGAATTTTAAGTTATTTCAAATGGATGTCCAAAGTGCTTTTCTAAATGGACATATTGCTGAAGAAGTTTATGTAGAACAACTCCCAGATTTTGAAAATCATGCTTTTTCAAATCATATTTTAAATTAAATAAAGCTCTATATGGTTTAAAACAAGCACCTAGGGCTTGGTATGAAAGGCTAAGCAAATTTTTACTTAATAATAATTTTTCAAGAGAAAATATAGACACAATCCTTTTCATTAAAAGACATCAAGATGATATATTAGTTATACAAATATATGTTGATGACATTATTTTTGGGTCTACTAATGAAACTCTTTGTCAAGATTTTGCAAAGCTCATGCAAGGAGAGTTCGAGATGAGCATGATGGGAGAACTTACATTCTTCCTCGGACTCCAAATCAAATAAATGAAGGAAAGAATCTCCATCATCCAAACCAAGTACACAAGAGAATTACTCAAAAAATTTAGAATGGAGAACTCCAAAGCAATTGGCACACCCATGTGCCCATCATGTAAGCTTGACAAGGACGAAGAAGGTAAAAGTGTAGACTTAAAATTTTATAGAGGTATGATTGATTCTCTTTTATATTTAACTGCTAGTAGACCTGATATTATATTTAGTGTTTGTCTATGTGCTCGCTTTCAATCAAATCCAAAAGAATCACACTTGAATGCAGTTAAAAGAATCCTTAGATATTTAAATGGTACACAAACTCTAGGATTATGATATTCTAAGGACTCATTAATGACTTAATAGGATATTCAGATGCCCAATTTGCTGGATGTAGATTAGATAGAAAAAGTAGTAGTGGAACTTGCCAATTTCTTGGAGTTAACCTAATCTCTTGATTTAGCAAGAAATAAAATTCGGTAGCACTGTCTACGATTGAGGCTGAATACATTGCAACCGGAAGTTGTTGTGCTTAAATCTTGTGGATTAAGCAACAACTCAAAGACTTTGGTATCAAACTCAATAAAACTCCCATAAGATGTGATAACACTAGTGCTATAAATCTTACTAAAAATCTAATTCAGCATTCTAGGTCAAAACATATTGAAATCAGACATCATTTCATAAGAGAACATGTCCAAAATAAAGACATAATTCTAAATTATGTTGTACTAAAAAATAATTGACTGACATCTTTACCAAGGCCTTAAGTGAAGATAGATTCTATGAAATTAGGAGAGAATTAGAAATCCTTGATCCATCAGCTTAAGTATCTCTCTGATTCCAAATTCTTAATGCCAAAAATTCATTGAACCAATTTTGAGAGCTCAATTTTCTTTTTGTTTTGAGCTCAAAAGCTCAAATTATCATTCACATGATCAATATTTGGGTAAACATCTTTCTCCTAAAGTTTTATTTTTTTTTCAAAATTTTTCATCATTTTTCTGAATTTCTCTGTACCATGAGTCGACCCCCAAGGTCGACCCTAGGGCAAACTTGTAATTATGTCAAAACCCTTCGGATGCTCTCTTTTTATTGGGAATTTCTCCTAGAGCCGACCCAGCTCTCCACCTTCTTCCTCCCTCTGAACCTAAGGCTCTCCATCTCTTCTCCCTCAAACCTAGATTACTCTCAAATCTCTTCTCCCACTTATTTTCATCCTTCAAATCACCCACTTAGGAACCAAGTTCCTCCCCTTCTTCTTCTTCATTTGGAGCGATTCGAGCTTACCCTAGACTCTACCTGTCTCCTCCAAATCGGCACATCACTTCTCCAAAATCCTTATCTTTTCACTAAAACCCTTCATCTCTCCCTCACATTTGCTCTCCTAAGTTCCGTGCTAGTCCTGCCTGTGCAAATGGCTCCCAAGATGAAGCTTCCACAGAGGAAAAAATCCATTCGCAGGTTGGAGGAAAGTGTGCGCCGAAAGAGACTAGCAACCGAGACCACTTCTGCTTCAAACCCTGCTCCTGGTTCAGCTTCAGCTTCAACCCGATCACCAATCAGCCCTAGTAAGGTACCCCTCTTTGATAGAAAAGTAGAACCCAGGAAAAATATTGATTTCATATTTTTTAAAAAAGAAGAATTCACCATTGGATCAAAGATTAAGGACTAAGGATGGGAATTTTACTGCTCCTTGAAAGAAAATACATATGTTGATCTTGTCAGAGAGTTTTACCTAAATTTGGGGTACAGCAATGAAACAGTAAAATCCACAGTGAAGGGTGTAGACATTAGCCTAGATCCTGTGCTTTTGGGGCAGATACTTCATTTACCATGTGAGGGTATACCAACATGGAGCTCCCAGTTAAAGAAGAAGAAATAAATATTATCCTAGGGAGATCCTTCTCTGGAAGTTTGAACAAATTAGAGGCAAAGATTCTTTCTATTGAGATGAGACTGCTACACCACATGGTAACCAAATTATTTTTCCTAGAAGTGGTAGACACGATCTTCTTTCTGGTAGGAACGTCTGTATTATGTACCATGTGATCATACAAACCCCCCTGAATCTCCCTGCATTGATGTTTGAGGCCATGAGAGAGACCTTGAGCAGATCCAAGGCACACTTGCCTTTTGGCATGGCTCTCACCTTAGTTTTTAGGAGGTTCGGAGTTAGTTTTAAGGGAGAGACTGTAGCGAGACTATCCCACTCCGACACTATCAACCGTCACACATTGCACCGCATGGGATTTTCTAAAACTGATGGTGTTTGAATAAAAAGTGTGGAAGAGAGAGCTGAGGATAGAGCAGAGGAGGAAGGACCATCCTCACCCCTTCGTGATCACAGAGCAATATCACCAGATATTCAGTTTGTTTTTGATCACGAGGCTGGCCCGTCAGAGTCTGCAAGGAGACATACTTCAGTTCCACAGCTGGACAGCAGGACACATCCTTCAGAGCTCAGATTGGCAGATGATCAGATTGAGATCATATCCCAATGTGTAGCATCCATTCTATCTCGACAGTTTGGTACTTCAGTCTTTGCACAGGGATCGATATCTCAAGATGTATCTGATTAGACACTGATCCCTCACATCTCTACTATTTTTCAGATGATTACTGATCAGTCAGTACGCATTGAGCAGCTTGAGGGTTGTATATTGAGACTGTCTGGTAGAGTACTTGACTTACAGGGGCAAGTGTTAGCTCTAGCCCATCCACAGCTGCATGAGGACATCACAGAGGTCTCAGACCTATCTGCAGAGGCGGCCAGACTTCGAGGAGTCTTAGAGAGTGATTTTGACTTCTTGAGGAGAGAGATCAGGGGCTCTAGTGAATATGCTTCTACTCAGTTCAGTGTCCTGATGCAGTCTGTCTCGAGAGCTTTGAATCTTCTGGATACCATCAGACTCTCACTCGTAGCTCAGTCCATAGCTTCTCAGGCTTCAGGATCTTCTCACCCCTCTTCTCGTGCTGGCACCTCTACCCGTGGCAGAGGCAGACGCGATCGAGGTCGAGCTCGTGGACATGATCCTACATCTCCTCACCCTATCTCTGATTCATCAGACTCCGATCCTTCCAGCCATGACATCTATTAGATCCAATGTAGTCTGTCTTTTCTTTTGTTTTTGTCTAGGATCTATCTTATGGGCTATGTAATGTGTTCACTGATTGACTCTTGGATAGTTTCCATCCATGAATTTTGTACTCTAAGTTGACTCATATGTATTGAAACACCTATGTATTCAGTCACTTTTTGAATATATATATAGATACTTTGACCTTCAATGAATGTCTATGAATGTGATCAAATTGAATTGCTTTTAATTATGAAATACTATAAATTGCAATATCTTCTAAATGAGCAAATTGGTATATCTTTTACGTTTGCTATATTGAGGGGGAGTAAAACAATAAGTAATAGAGAAATAAGCAATCAAAGAAGGGGGCTAAAAAAGTAACATTGATCCCATCAAAAAGGGAGAATAGAGAAAATATGTCCTTAAAAAGGAGAGTAGAGAATCTTCCTTGATGCTGTCAAAAAGGGAGAGTAGAGAATCTTCTTTGATACTGTCAAAAAGGGAGAGTAGAGAATCAAAATCAAGATTGAGCAATAAGCAATAAAGAATGAGCAATAAGTAAATTGTTAAGCAAATGGGCACATGTGTCAAAGAATCAAAATCAAGATTGAGCAATAAGCAATAAAGAATGAGCAATAAGTAAATTATTAAGCAAATGGGCACGTGTCAAAAAATTAAAATCATCAGCTTTTTTTTTCCAAGCAAATAAACTTATAAGTAAATTTTAAATTTTAAATTTATCTTCAAACTGCTTATGATGTATTTCGTTCAAATACTTGACTATAATATTTAGGTGATGCATCTTCATAAATTTGAAATTCATGTTCAATACTTTATATATGCTTTTGCTCAAGTATTTTGTCATCATCAAAAAGGAGGAGATTGTTGCTCCTTGAATTGATTTTGATGATTACAAAGCATTTGAGGGGATTACTAATGATTTTGACTGGAAAAAAGATTTATTGTATTTCAAGGGTAAAATCATAATTTTATCATACCTGATTCGGAAGTCTCAAGAGCAAGAACAAAAAAATGTGTAATCTATTGGAGGTAATTTCAATATTTTTGAAAGTGTATTTTGTAAGAAAATTAGATTTATATTTTTGAGTCGACCCCATGAGTTGACTCATGGCAAAAAGGGCTGAACGGCACGTAAAATTTTTGACTGGCACACTCTGTGAGTCGACCCCATGAGTCGACCCCTTGGCATGAGTCGACCCTATGAGTCGACCTCTGCTGCTCTGCAGACCAAAATTACAGAACAGTCATTTTCTGCTCTTTTCCACAGAGGTCGACCTCATGAGTCGATCCATGAGCATGAGTCGATCCTATGAGTCGACCCCTGCGACGAAAAATTTTCGCAACGGCTAGTTTTTAACCCATTTCGATTGCATTTAATGCTCATTTAATGTGCTCTAATGGCTCTATTTCAATCCAGATTACTCTCCATCATTATTTGAAGCTATAAAAGGTACTTAAAGGAGGGAATCAAAGACAAGAAAGAGATTTGAAAAAGGTTCTTCAAGCATTCATTTCAACCCTAAATGAGAGCCCACTTAAAAAGGTCAAGAAGCTTTTATTTCAAGTTCACCAACTCCTCAAGAGCTCATTCAAGTCTCCAACCACCTTGAGAAAATCAGAAAGAGCTTCCTTCTAATTGTGTAAAGTGTATTTAAAGTATTATTTGCTCATTAAGGAGCTACATCTGTACTTTTATGTAATTAACTCCTATACTCTATTTTTGAGTTGTTTAGTTTGTTTTGGAAGGAATCCAAAACGTGGAAAGGTTGATCCGAACCTTGAATTGGATTGTATTGGGGTGGCTTGTATCCGAAAAATAAGTGTTCTAGCTTGGGATAGCTAGAGTCGGAGGTTTCGACGTTGTATTCGGGTTGAATACAGTCTAGTGGGTTTAAATTCTCAAGTAGGAGCTTGGGGAGTGGATGTAGATACAAGGTTGGCACCGAATCACTATAAATCTTCTTATTTGTGTTGTGCTTGCTTGCTCTCCTTTTAAATTTTTTTATCTTCTTGTATTCTTGCATCCAACTTCTTCATAGTTGTAAGTTAAATTTAAAATTTTTAAAAATTTAATTCACCCCCCTCTTGGGTTGCATAGCTGGGCAACAGAGAGAGAAGGTAAAGAGAGGAGAGATAAAAGAGAGAGAAAATTCTCTCTCTTTTTTTTATTTTCTTTTTCTTCTTCTTCTTCTTCTTCTTTTCTTTTTTTTTCTTTTCTTTTTCTTTTTCTTTTTCTTTTCTTCCTTCTTCCCGTGGCTCACTTGGGCAAAAATAGGGACCGTGTGGTCTCCCCTTTGGTCGGTTGATCAGGGGCCGCAGCCAGCATGACGGTGGCTGACGGCAAGAGGGTGACTCTCTCGAGGCTCGGAGGGACCAAGGCCGGCTGTCGACAGTGATCGCCGACGTCAAAAAATCAAAGAGAAAAAGAGACCAAACAGGGGGTCCCTTCTCCGACGGAATCTAGTGACACCCGTCGCCAGTAGTTGTGCACAGAGGCACGAGAAAAAAGAGAGGAAGAGGAAGGAGGGACTACCTCGAGCTCCGATGACCATGCCAGTGAGAAATCACGGTGAGCACGAGTCGAGAGACCGTGGCTTCAATCGAAGAAATTGGGGAGGAAGAGAGAGAGAAAGATCGGTGGGAGGTTCTTAGGAAGGGGGAAGGCCTTTTTATAGAGAGCCCTAGGACCTCTGGTGGTCCTAGGACTCCCGATCCCATCGAGGCTCGTCGGAGAAGAAGACTCCTATCAAGAGTCTTCTTCCCGATTTCTCTCTTCTTTTTTTTTTTTTTTGATGGGCTTCTGGCCTAGGCTTAAGACCTAAAGACCGATTATTAATATTTTGATCTAATATTTTTAATATATTTTTGATCTAATTTTGACCAAATTATCGAATCAAAATCAGCCTCTCTGAATCTGACCTGTTTAAAATCTATTTTAGCAAAATATTCTATATAGTTTTTATGCTGATTTAAAACCTGATTATGTATAGATTTAAATCTATTTTTGATAGATTTTTTGTGATGTATTTTAATTGTAGAATTAATGTTAGAATGAGGCTCAGATCTAAATCGATTTGCTAGAGTTTCAAAATGATTTCAGCAACATAACTGTGTATGTTTGATCATATCTCAAAGCAGAATTTTTCTATGCAATCATACATATATTTTAAATAATTTTTTTATTATTTTAGATCTAAAATTAATGATTCAAGTGATGATATGATTAAGGTTTAGATCTAAAATTTTATGTTATAGCTAGTAATAGTCTAATTAGATTAGATAAAAATTCTGTTTGCTATCATTTTATGAATAAGATATGAACCAAATTTTTCTTTTACATATATGATATGTAGTATAGAATTTTTTTTAGTAACAAAGTACTCGAATTGAGTTGATCATTGTGGCGATCCGATCATAAAAAGAAGTAGAGATTAAAGTCTCTCTCTTATCCAATCGACAGATTTCTTATAACGTATAGGGGTGCTGATATGATTGTATCTCATGAAGAAGAATGACAAAAAGAAACCCTAGAACTCTTTTAATCATAAATTAAGTTTAGATTAGATCTAAAAGGATTTATGACTTATTTTTTATTGATTTATGCAAAATACTAGATCTGAAAATTAGTTTTGAAATCTAAAATAATAACATGTGATGTAAGATTTTGCATGAAAACTTTTATAAAATAGTTTCATAAATTGAAATAGTTTCAATAAAAAATTTATATACTTAATTATGAATTAAGATATGATTACCAAAAGATATAGATTTAAGAATTGAAGATCTTAAGACACTTTATAAATCAAGAGGATATGGGTTAGCTTGAATCATGTCATCTAACTGGGTTAGACCTAGAGTTAGTAACAAATATGGATCAAATAAAAAAATTTATTAAATCTAATCAATACTTGAATTAGATTAGATCAAGATTTCTCTAAGATCAACTTTAATAGTTGTAGCTTGATCAAGTCTATAATTTTAACCATATCCAATGGATCTGATTATGGCTCAGTGGTTAAGCTCGAGTTCTTTGGCTGATTTAATCGAAACTAATCGATCAATTGGTATTTAAGATAAGTTCGATAGTATGATCGATGGTTTTTAATTAGGGGCGTGCTTATCTGGGTTATATGATGTCCAAGGCAAGCATTGCTATCCTCCCATCGATCTTACTTACCTGACCAATTAGATAGATTACATTAAGATTAGGTCATTAATGATTCGAGTTGACCCATGCCATTAAGGTTAATCAGTATAACTGATGCAGGTGTTCTTGAGCCAGTTTGTTTCTATTCTCTTTGATGACTTGGTAAAGCCAGTGGGAGAATTATCAAAATACTGGTTAACCTCTTCTCTTTATTCTTAAACTAATTAATTAAATCTTCTAAATAATTAGGCCCTTAAAATGAAGTAGTTATGGGAATAACTACTTCATAGCCTCCCATTAAGTGGATGGTAATGGATCCAATATTTCAGATTAGCATTGAAGGTGTCTTATGCTTGGCGCTTATCTGGATATTAGAATTATCATTTATTATATGATGACTTTGCTGTCTATCTGATGAATGGTTGGATTGGCCAGAGCTTACTCGGGCCTAATCATTCATCAGTTAGATTCATTAAGTATGTTCATGTTAATAGTTGGATCTAATCAAAACTTTTAGTGGAGATGCCATATGCCTGCTGAAGAGGTGCCTGGGGTACAATTATTACTGAAAATTATTTGAAGAAATAATTGGTTAAGAACCTACCTATAGATGCATATGAATTTTTGAGCCATAGTCGGGCTTGTCTGCAGTCTATGTAGATTCTAGTACCTACTAAGAATTAATGTAATTTTCGAATTGAAGGTAGAGGCTATCAATTTATATAAAATAGTAGAGAACCTTTAGACTAAAATTTAAGTCTTTAGGATTGAATAATTCATATACTAATATGGTTTTATATTTTTCAGCAATGGCTAATACTTTATCGCTCCATTCGCTGTTGGACAGTGACAAGCTCATGGGATCTAATTTCGATAGTTGATATTGAAAGCTCAAGATTGTCTTAAAGCATGAGAGGATCTTGTATGTACTTATAGATCCAGCACTTGAGAAGCCCATCCTGAATGCTCATAGTGCAGTCAGAGATACTTATCAGAAGTGGCTCAATGATGAGTCACTGTGTATTGCATTATGACAGCAGCTATGAATGATGAGTTCAGTCATAAATTTGAAAATGCTCAATCAGAGGAAAACCTTCAAATATTGAACGAGTCCTTTGGCACTCATGATGACATTGAGAGGCACAAAACATCTTATGTTGTCTTCAATGCACAGATGAAGGGGCGCTAGTCACTAATCATGTATTATATATGATTGAGTAGATCAAGTGCCTGAACAAACTCAGATTTTTCTTACATGAGTAGCTAAAAAAAGATGCGATCTGAAATTTCTTTTTCAAGTTCTACCTATCCTTTCTTAATCATTACAGAATGACTAAGCCTACAGTAAACTATCATGGCTTGCTAGATTACTACAGACCTTTAAGAAGGATAACTAGTTTCAAAAGGAGCTGATGAATATGGTAGATGGTTCTTCTTCTGGGCATCATCCCTTTAAGAAAGAGAAAAAGAAGAATAAGAAGAAGGTACAGTATGTTGGGGCTCTAAAGTTCAGTCAGAATAAGAAGTCAAAAGCTGATAAGAGCCAAACAGAATATTTTTTCTACAAGAAGTTGGGCTACTAGAAGAAAAATTATCCTCAATATATAGCCTCCCTTAACCCCAATAGGCCAAACAGGAGAAAGCAGTAAGTTGTTATTGGACAAGGTACTTATATGATAACTCCTTATAATTTTTCTGTACATGATACTACTACCTGGATATTAGATATCGAAAGTCCAATTAATATTTACAATTTGTTGCAGGAACTTCAGGTCAATAAAAAATTCAGAGACGATGAATAATTCCTAAATGTTAGAGATAGAAGTCTTATTTCAGTTCTAGCCCTAGAAACTATTCAGTTTATTTTTAAGTCTAGAATTATCATGTTAGATGATTATTATTATTGTCCTTCTTTTTTTATGAATATCATCTCTGTAAGTCTTTTGGCTAAAGTTGATTTTAATTTTTTAATAAAAGATAATTTTTGTGATAGCATTATGAATGGTACTATAATTATATATGGATAATTAAAATATGTATATACCTTCTGTCATAGTATGTAAGTGTAATGTACACATCTAATAAATATCCTAAAGTAGATAATGTCAGCGATGCTTATCTTTGGCATTATCAGCTAGGTTATGTAACAAGAATAGGATGGATAGATTAACTAAAGAGAAAATCTTCAAAATTAGCGATTATGAATCGTTACCGATCTATGAATCTTGTCTTCTTAGTAAGATGATAAAATCACCTTTTAAAGAAAAAAGTAAGCAAGCCGCTGATGTTCTAAGTCTAGTACATAGTAATGTATATGGATCCATAAGCACAAGTACCAGAGATGGATAAAATTACTTCATTATTTTTACTAATGATCTATCTAGGTATGGGTATGTCTATCTTATGAAATATAAATTTGAATCATTTGAAATATTCAAATGATTCCGTAATGAAGGAAAAAAATAAACTAAAAAGAATATTAAAACTCTTCAGTCAGACTGAGGAGATGAATTTCTTTCTAATGAATTTTTGACATATCTAGAAGAGAATGAGATTCTCTCACAATGGACTCCTCCTAGGATACCACAGCATATGGGATATCAGAGAGGAAAAATTGAATACTGTTAGATATGGTTCAATCCATGATGGACTTTTTGACTTTGCCAATCTCCTGCTGGGGATACGCTCTAGAAACTTCATGCTATATTCTGAATAATGTTTCGAGCAAATCGATCACTGAAACTCCATATAAGATATGAATCAGATGTAGGCCAACACTCTCTCACCTTAGGATTTGTGGTTATCCAACTTACGTCAAATGTTTACAGACCAATAAGCTTGGACCAAGGTCTAATAAGTATCTATTTATAGGGTACCCAAAGAAAATAAAAGAATACTATTTCTACCTCGTTGAAGAATAAAAAATATTCATCAATAATAAGGCAGTCTTTTTAGAAAGAGAGTTTCCTAAAGAAGGAATTGATGCCACTAAGATCGAACTTTGTGAAATTCATGAGGTAGAAAACCAAACACCTTGGAGTGGGAATACAGAACGATTTGATTGAAGAATCAAATCTGGAGCCTGTCATAGAGGTACATCTGAAGAGATCTGATAGAGTACCGCATCAATCAGATAGACACTACAATTTTTTGATCTGGGATGGTGATCCTGTCGAATTAGATGAGAATAATGAGGATCCGATCGTCTATATGGATGCCATGCAGAGGCCCAATTCTAAAAAATAGCTAAAAGCCATGAAATTCGAAATGGAATTCATGGAGATCAATAATGTATGGACACTCGTTGATCCATCCGAAGGGATTAAATCCATAGTGTGTAGATGGGTCTTCAAAAGAAAAAGAGGAGTGAATGGAAAGATAGAGACCTATAAAGCCCATCTAATTATCAAGAAATATCATCAACATTATGATATTGACTATGACAAAATATTCTCTCCTATGGCAATACTCAAATCCATTCGGATTATGCTTGCTATAGCGGCACACTTCAATTATGAAATCTAGCAAATAAATGTCAAAATCACTTTCTTTAATGGAGAGTTGAAAGAAGAGATGTATATGATATAACCTAAAAGATTCATATCCACAGACGAATCTAAAGTATGCAAGCTGAACAGGTCCATTTATAATCTGAAGCAAGCTTCTCAGAGTTGAAACATGTGTTTCGATAAGACGATCAAAATGTATAGCTTCGTTAAAAATGAAGAGGAGTCCTGCATCTATAAATAGACTAATGGCTCTATAGTCATCTTCTTTGTATTGTATATAGATGACATACTCTTAATAGAAAATGATATTCCTACTTTACAAAGTATAAAACTATGGCTATCATCACAATTCTTCATAAAGAATTTAGGAGAAGCATCCTATATCCTAGAGACAAAGATCTATAGGAATAGATCTAAAAGATTGCTTAGATTATCCCGAACCACATACATCAATACTGTGTTGAAACGGTTCAGCATAAAAATTCAAGAAGGGCTATCTACCGATAGGCCAAAAAATTACTCTCTCTAAGAAGGATTATCTGATAACTCCTCAAGAGAGAGTGTTTGAATAGAATCTCATATGCTTCGAAAGTGAATCTATAATGCATGCTATGACATGCACGAGGTCGGATGTGGCCTACTCACTAGGAGTAGTGAGCAGGTATCAGTCTGATTCGAGAGAGAATCATTATAAGATTGTGAAGATAATCTTTAAATATTTAAGCAATACCAAGGACCAATGGTTAATCTATGGAGATACAGACTTTAAACTTATGGATATACTGATTTCAATTTTTAGTCTGATCATGATGATAGCAAAAGTATGTCTGTCTATATTTTTATTTTATTTGATGGAATAATCTGCTAGAAGAGTTTCAAGCAGCACATAGCAGCTAATTCGATATGCGAAGCAAAATATATTACGGTGCCTGATGCTGCAAAGAAAGCTATTTGGTTGAAAAAGTTCATCTGCAAACTTGGTGTGGTTTCCTCAATTGAAGATCTAGTTTTACTATTTTGTGACAGCATTAGAGCCATCACTCAAGCCAAGAAATCCAAATCTCATCAAAGGACCAAACATATTCTGCATCGCTATCATCAGATTCGTGAGATCGTCGATCGAGATGACATTGAGCTACTAAAGATTGATGAAAAAAAATCTGACTGACCCCTTCACTAAACCTCTCAGGACCAAAGAGTTCAATGATCATAAGTGGAAGATGGGTATTAGATACTGTCTTGATTGATTTTAGTATAAGTGGGAGTTGTTGAAAAATATATCCTAAAACCAATTGTCTATCTGTAGATGATTGAGCTCTTTGTAATATGTATATAAATTGTTAATGAATAAAAGTCATTTTTGGCAAGTTCATCACAAAAGTGCATCTTCCTTTAAACTCTTGTGTTATGATAAAATCCTTAGAACTATAATATAATCGATAAAAGAGAATTTATCAAATAATTCTTAAATGTATTCATGATTAAATGATATGTTATTAACATGAATAATAATGTTTATCAAGTATAGATCATTGTGTGCTATATAGATTAGTTATCCTCCTAATCAAGAAATATAGAGATACTGATATAACATACAGATAAGATGTAGGAGTACATCGTCACTGAACAATGACTCACCAATGGAGCACTGTGCTGTCAAAAGTAGCTCATGAAGGATATGAGCATAAGTATCCCTCTGACTTGAGATCACCATGATGACTTGCAAGCAACTCATTGTGCTTTAGTGCTGGACTATCTGTATTTCTAATACAGTGATGGAAGGCTGTCGAATATAGTCAAGCATTTGTGAAGTCGGTGTGTAAGTCCAGATGGGATTGATCTCTTCAGATTATAGGAGTTAATGCATCACTGTATATTAATCCAATAAAATTTTGATCAAGATAATTCTTGTGATCTGTTACGAGATTTGAAAAAGATTGAAATACAATACAGATGACTATTTCAGGATTGATAGTTAAACTCTAGGTGACCTTGAGTACTGAGATCAAAGGGATGAATTATACGGTAACCATATACTGAGATTCTTGAATGTTACTTTATAAATATTCAATCTATCCGGATGTCGGATATCATTGCTAAATGATCACTTGGATTAGTATAGGAAGTGATTCCTATACTACTGACTTAGTGTTCGAATTTATGGAGTCACGCATAAAGTCAAATAATGTAGAAAAGAATTGACTGGATATTTATGTATTCAATATGAAAGTATAAGACTTGATCGAACATATAGATTTACTTAAAAATTAAGTTATAGGTCATACAGAATTAAATATTGACTATATGTAGTTAGCACCGTACATGAGGTGTAGGTATGATTTCGAAGATAAAATTGATCAAATCAATATTTCAAGCAATTATGAGAGATTGAATTAGAGTCCTAATTACTTTTGATCAGATCTAAATTAATTGGACATAATTTTATTAAAGCTAATTAGGATTAATTAATCAAATTGTACTTGAATAAGAATTTTAATTGGATTAGGATCAGTAGCCTTTTCGAATTTGATTTGAACTGGATTCGAATTGAATCCAAATCTGAACTAAATCTAATTTTGTCTACTTAGCCATATTTTTCAGGTGTTCTCTCACCATATGGGTTGACCAAGATGGAGGAGGGTTCCCTTGGGCATGCAGGATGAAGAGAGAGGTGCGAGTTGGCCCCTCTCCTACTTTGCTTGAGATTCTTTGCATATTAGGGAGTTTGGATTTGATTCAAACATGAAAAGTCCTATTCCCTAACACATGAAGATTTTTGATTTAATCTAGGACCTCTTGTCTATTTAAGAAAGGGTGTGGAAAAGAGAGAAATCAATCAAAGCTTGAGTCTTGGCATGAGATCTCCCCTTGGGTGTCCCCTCTTTCTTGGTGTGCTCCCCTAAGCGCCTCTCTCCTCTTAGCGTCTTCCCTTTTCATTGGTGGTGTGGCATGTGGGCTCCTTTCTAGCCTTAAATATCTCCTCTTTCTTCTTCTTGAAGAGTTCTTCATCCCTCTCTCCTACATTGCTTAACATGCATGCAAAGTAGAAGATCTGCGCATTCGGATCTCATGAAGTAAATCCATTGAGGAACTTCTTCAACCTTGATCTTCTTTTCGCTATGAATCAAGATGAGATTTCATAAATATTATAAAAATTTAAATTGCTAATCTATTCAATTCTTTTTCTGACATCCGATGCGATTAGATAATTTTTTTTTCATGCAAGTGGAACTCCGCACTAGAGGCGACAGCCACTAGTGTGCCGATGCTGACATTGGAGTAAATATAAATTTCTTAAGAGTTTCACTACTATTCTTCTAAATGAAAAATAGAGACTTAAAAAATGAATAATAAATTTCACACACTGAAAAAATGATTATAACTGTGAGTATTTATAGATACGAATAGGTGCATCCCTTCATATAGAGTTGCAATGCTTCAATCGTAGGTGCATCCCTTCATGTAGAGTTGCAAGTTTTCATGAACAAATGTACTACTTTCTGAACAAACATGATGCTTTAATTTTCAATCTCATTAATATTTAACACTCCCCTCTTAATGAGATTGGCAGATATAATTCCAAGATTCTCTCTAAACTCAAAAAATCTATCTTGAGATAGTGCCTTAGTAAAGATATCTGTAAGTTGTTCTGTTAACTTGCAGTACTTTAGCTTCACTTCATCTTTTTGCACAGCTTCATGACTAAAATGATATTTAAGCTTGATATATTTGGTGCGATCATGATGAACTGGATTCTCAGTAATGGCAATTGCTGATCGACTATCACAATGAAAAATAATAGCTTTGGTTTATGGTAACCCAATGTCAGAAAGTATTCTCCTCATCCATATAGCTTGTGATGCAACTTTTGCTGCTACTATATATTCAGCTTTTGCAAAAGATTGAGCAACAATACTCTACTTCTTTGAAAGCCATGAACAAGCTCCTAAACTTAGCATGAACAAGTATCCTGATATGCTTTTTGAATCATCAATGCTTCTCTCCTAATCACTGTCTGTGAAATCAGAGAGGAAAGAATGCTCCTTGTTGTTGTAGAAAATTCCAAATTTGAGAGTCCCTTTTAAGTAACGTAGAACCCGTTTAGCTGCTCCAAAATGCACATTACTTGAATTCTACATAAATCGAGAAAGTAAGCTAGTAACAAACATCAAGTCTGGCCTTGTTGCAGTCAAGTAGAGAAAGTTCTCAACAAGTCTTCTATACTATGTGGCATCTATAAGTAGAGCTCCATCTGATTTACTCAGTTTCTCTCCAACTGACAAAAGAATGTTAACTAGTTTACAATCATACATGTTAAACTTATTAAGGAGTTTTCTTTCATATCTGGTTTGTGATAGAAAGATTTCTACTATTGTCTGATCTATCTCCATGTCTAAAAAATATCTAAGATGTCCAAGATAAATCATCTCATATGTTGAGTTCATCTCTTTCTTGAATCTTTCAATTCTCTGTTCGTTGTTGCCTGTAATAATAAGGTCATCAACATAAACAGCAACCAATATAATAGAATTATCTTCCTCTTTCTAGTATAAAGTTGGTTTGTTCTCACTCCTTCTGAACTTATTCTTGAGGAAGTGACTGTCTACCTCAGAATACCATGCTCGTGGAGCCTATTTTAGGTCGTACAATGTCATACTCAATTTACAAACTTTCTTCTCTGCTCCAAGAACTTCAAATCCGAGGGGTTGTTGTACATGACTCTTCTTTGATCTCTCCATTCAAAAAGACTGATTTCACATCCATTTGATGAACTTGCTAATTTCTTTGAGCCGCTGAAGCCAATATAAGTCTCACTATCTCTAAACAAGCAACCGAAGTAAAAGTATCAGCATAATCAACTCCAGCCTTTTGTGTGAAACTTCGAGCAGCCAACTAGCTTTATGTCTCTAAACAGTGCCATCTGGATTTAATTTAAGCTTATAAATCTATTTGACACTCACTACTGCTCGATCTTCTAGTTTATCAACCAAAGTCCAAGTTTGATTTTTGTTGATCATGTTGATCTCTTCTTTCATGGCCTGCTATCAAACTTGTTCCTTCATAGCTTCTTTGAATGTGGCAGGTTCAATCAACATCATTTAAAATTGCTTATAAATCTCATGTAGTGATCTGAACCTTCTAGGAGGAGATTCCAAGCTTGAGTTCCTTATAGATGAGCTAGGAGAATCCACTAACGAGCCTGCTCTAAAAGGGGTTCCTACAGGAGTTTCAGTAGGTGACCTCACATAAATATCATCACCCTCCTAGTCTTCAAAAATTATGGCATAGACTCTGATGATGGCCTTGCTGTGTCATTACTCCAAAAGTGATCTTCATCAAAGATCACATCTCGGATCACCATAACCTTTTTGATTTCAAGATCAATTAGACGATAGGCCTTAGACTCAGCCGAATAGCCAACAAATATCATCGTCTTACTTTTTGGATCTAACTTGATTCTCTTCTCTGATGGAACCTGCACAAAAGCAATACATCCGAATATCTCCAACTGCTCCACACTTGGTTTCTAATCGCTCCAAGCCTCCAAAGATGTTCTATCATATGCAGCCTTCATTGGACATCGATTAAGAATATAAACTGTAGTGTTGATAGCCTCCCCCCAGTAACTCTTTGGTAACTTGGTTTGATTAAGTATGGAGGAAGCCATTTCAATAATAGTTCTATTACTCCTCTCTACTACACCGTTTCGTTAAGGTGAATATACAGTTGTCAACTACCTCCTTATACCTTTTTTTTGGTAGAATTCATTAAATTCCATTGATGTAAACTCGCCTCCTTGATCTGATCTTAGAGTCTAAATGTTATATCTACTTTCTACTTCAACTCCAAGGGAAGGGACTTACATTTTGCCACAAATGTCAGTATACACTAATTGAAGAGGGGCTTTTGCATGCCATTTTATTTTGTTAGGAAAAGATACTCTTAAATGCTTGCCTATTACACAGCTCCCACAGACTTCCTTCAGGTCATTAATATAAGAAAGCCCTTGCACATAATTTTTCTCCTTCCAAAGCTTCAAAGATTTGTAATTTAGATGGCCAAATCTTCTATGCCATAGCTCGGATTCATTTTTAGATGCTACTAATCCAGAGTTATTTGTCACAACTTGGAGAGGAAAATATCTCTTCTCTGTCATTTGAGCAGAAATCAGCAATGTTTGATGCTTGTCATATATCAAGCACTTATTTTAGGCAAAAGAAAGAGAATATCCATTTTGCACGAGCTATCTCACACTGAGCAAGTCTACTGCCAGTTTAGGAATATATAACACTTCTTTGATATGCCTGCTTCCTTGCTTGGTTTGAATCTTGATTGTGCCTTTCCTATTGGCTGTTAAGAAAGTCCCATCTCCAATTTATATTTTTGGCTTGATGGATTCATCTAGCTCCATAAACAGACTTCTTTTACCACTCTTATGATTGCTACAGGCACTGTCTAAATGCCATTGTCCTGTAACTTTTGCTTCAGCTATCATAGCGGCAACAAAGAGGAAGTTTTTTTCTTCTACTTCTGTCATCTTGGCCTGTTGTCCTTCTCCTCTCTTCTTCTTTTTACAGTCACGATCTATGTGACCAAATTTTTGGCATAACCGACACTGGGTTTTTTCTTGTACTAGCAATCTTCAATTTTATGATTGCTTCTTCTACAAATTCTACAAGTTGACTACTTGCCTTATGATGCCGGACCACTTCTATCTTGTTTTGCAGAGTTCTTTCTGCATAAAGACTCTAGCTTCTTTCTTTTGTTTTGTATTCTTGATGAAAAAACACTTTCTGCTGGTCTGTTTCTCTTCTAAGTTTTTTGCTCATGCATATGCAAAGAATGCATGAGTTGTTGAACTGTGAGTGTGAACAGATCTTTAGTCTCTTAGATCAAGATTATTGAATCATCATAATTTGGAGGAAGACTTACAAAGATCTTCTCCATAATATGTTGTTCATTAATATTATCTCCTGTAGCCTTCATTTGGTTTATGAGCTCAAATGCTCGAGGAAAGAATTCAGACATAGAGTCTGTCTCCTTCATCTGTAGCATTTCAAACTCTTTACACAATTTTGGTAATCTAAGTGCAAATTGTCTCTTTTCTCCTTGGTATTCAAGGCAAAGACGATCCCAAGCTTCCTTTGATGTAGCTGCATACCTAATTCGAGGAAAAATTGTGGAAGAAACTCTAGCTTGAATACAAGCCAATGGCCGAGCATTTACCATTCTACTCTTATCTAGTTGCTTCTTCGCTTCTTCTGTAGGTTGCACTCTTCTTTCTGGTTCTTAAAATTTAACCTCCACAGCATTCCATATGCCCTTTGCCAACAGAAGAGTTCTCATCTTAATGCACCAGAACTCATAGTTTTCTCCATCAAAAATTGGATAGAGAGAATTCAATGAGTTTGACATCAATAGCTTCTCCATTGTAGATGAAAAACCTGCTCTGATACTATTTTGTTGGAGTAAATATGTACTTTCTTAAGAGTTCTACTATTATTCTTCTGAATGAAAAATAGAGACTTGAGAAATGGATAATAAAATTCACACACTGAAAAAATGATTACAATTGTGAGTATTTATAGACATGAATAGGTACATCCTTTCATGTAGAGTTGCAATGCTTCAATCATTGGTGCATTCCTTCATATAGAGTTGCGAGTTTTTATGAACAGATGTACTATTTTCTGAACAGGCATAATGCTTTTATTTCCAATCTCATTAATATTTAACAGATATGGCCGCTCGTCTTCGAGTAGTTCATCAACGAGCGGCTAGTGGTGGAGGTGATGGGGGTGGGGAAGAGGGTCTGGGATGGGTTCCGTAGCACCATGGTGGAGAAGAAAGTGGTGGCGCCTGGGGCAATCGAGAGGGCAGTGTCCGAATTCATGGAGCCAAGCGGCAATGGGGAGAGTGCGAGGTGGTGGATCAGGGAATACACAGCCATCACGAGGGCGGCAATTGCCGAGGGTGGGTCCACCCATTGTGATCTCGATGGCCTGGTCAACGAGCTCATGGCGATGAGGAATGACTGGCAGAAAGCAAGGCCTGTGTATTGGATACAGTAATTATTGTTCTTACCAAAGTAATAATTGGTGTTTATGGGGTCGATCGAATCCGATGAGTGGAATGGGCCACTAGATGAGCGATAATTGGGTGTTAGTTGTTATTAGCATGATTCTATTACATGTCAGTTCATAATAACTTTTTTTATTAGGATAACTTTATGATTCTAGGGATCACATATTAATCCATAATATTTTTTTTAGAATAAATTAAAAAAAAATTCTGAGGTTTATCTTTATTACATTTTTTATCCAATAGTTTGAAAAATCTGCACTTATCCTGGAATATTATGGCGTTACTAAAAAGCTTCAAGATTTTAAAAAGATAAAATTATCCTCCATAATAACTGAAAAAAAAAAACATGCCTTTTTGATCCTCCATGAACCTTCTAGACCTGATTGTCGCCGACTTAGACTTCTTATCGTCGCTCTGCCACGAGTTCTACATCCCTTGTGTCATGGCGATCTCGTGCATCCTCTCTACCTCCAGTGCTGTCGACTTTCCATCGATCTCACCATCATTACCGTCCGAGCACTAGATCATTGTCTTGCACCACGATCTCTGTGCAATCTCAGACCCCACCACTTCCTCTAACTGGTCCTCCTACTATATTAATGGCCTTGTCCTCCAACTCCACTTCGACCTCCCCATCAATGCCAAGTCCTCTGTGTCGACATCCTTTATAGCCTTCTCGACGGCCTTGGTGTCACCCACCATAATGCCATCATTGCCCAACTCTATGATGAGTTCTACTACATCCCTGTCCTCCTCCCACTCGACTTCTACACCCGCTTCTACCATGGCTTCTACAAGCATTATCTCTAATTGCTCCTCCACTACCTCCTCCCATTTATTTCCTCCTCCCTTGGCAGCCTCTACTTCGATCTCTCCCTCTGGCACTCCTATCTCTTCGCTGACAAGCTCTTCGCCGACCGTCTCACCAAGCTCTCCAAAGGTAAAGCCCAGATTATTCCTCCATTCCCCTTCCCCTTCTTTGAGATCTTCCCCACCATTCCATCCCTTCCTCAATGCCGACCTCATCGACTTCCACACCTTCAACTACACCTCCACTTCCTCTTCTCTACTTCCTCTTCTTCTGCTCCTAATTGCTCGGCCCAACTACTAGTCAAATGAAGCTACATCAGGTACTACGATAGCAACATCACCATCAAAATCCTCCCATTGAGATCGACATGTGCCAGCTTCGTTCCATCATAGCCTCACTAGAGATGGGCGAACAGATCTTGGTGCTCACAAAGAGGTACAAAGACAGGATCATGCTGCTTGGCGTGAACGATATCAATCTATTCAAAGGATCAGATTGAAGTTTCTGATGATGGAGCAACTGTTGGAGGAGCACCCGGAGCTATAGGGCCAGGTGGTGCTACTTCAGATCACCAACCTTGCAAGAAATAGAGGAGGGATATACAGGAGGTATAGGACGATATCCACTCAATCACAAAAAAGATCAACTATCAGTTTGGCCAGCCCAACTGCAAGACCATCACCATTATTGATCGTCTAATGTCCACCCACAAGAAGATAGCTTTTTATGTTATCAAATGCCCAATTTATTTTTTTATTTTTTATTCAAGATCATTTCAGTCATTTTAAAAATTTATTATGATATGATAATTAGATCCAAGTTAATATTAATAAACTACCTAACGGCATGGATTAGATTGTAGGGTTGAATAAAACATAAAGGGTGTTTATATAGCTTTTGTAAATTACTGAATGAAACTGTAATTTCAGTATAATCTTAAAGAAATTTTTGTAATTTATCTTTTCTATATTAGTATCAATTTATATTTTTTCTCTCACTTTCATCTAAGTTTTTCTCTTCTCTTGCATATATTTTAACAATTATGTCATAGGAAGGTTAATCTCTGCATTCCCTTCTTTACCTATGTTTGGAGTGAAAACAGTCCAGAGAACCTTGTCACCTTATAAAATCTTCCTCTGCCAAACAGGGCCTAAACATGTTGTATGGAAGGCTAGATATGTCCAAAGAAATGAATTAGTTGTATGGAAGGCTAGATATGTTCCATGTTGTACACTAAAAATGTTGATATGAAATCTATTGTTAACTTTATTTATTTTTTTTCCATCATTTTCTGCACGTTCTTAGAACGTATAATATAGGATAAGTATAGGGTAGAGGGTGAGTAGTTGCCTCTTCCAAGAGTGGAGAGAGACCTAAAGCGAAATGCAGAGCTACACGGCCAGAGGAAAATTCCTGTTTGGTACAAAATGAACATCCCGATTTGATAAAATACTCAACAAAATAGATGCAGATAACCTTGTGATTCTTTAGCCTGTATCCAATAGTCAGAAAAAATGAACGACTTTGATTCAAGTATAAAGCATCAACCATTATATCCATAGACGTTTGGTAATGCAAAATCTGAGCAAATATAATATCAGAATCATGCCACAGAGCACCTCTACTTACCCCTAGAGTCACCTATCCCATGCTGCAGAGGGGTGAGTATGGTTCACAAATTCTGGTGCAACACACAAGGGTTTGAGTAATGCCACATCAAAAGTGGGCAACTGATTGGCACTTCAGATCTCATTTTTTCCAATTGCCAAGTTAAAATACTGTCCCAAGAGAAGCATCTGTTTGACAATAAACGCACATGTATGCTGTGATCCTGTGATGCAATAATCCAGTGTTTGACATGAATCCTACATAAACCCAGCACCTTATAACTTAGGACAGATGAACGCAGAAGGAAGCTGTATTCCATGCTAATCATATTCCCAATGCTTTAAACTGAATTAACTAAACAGAGATTGCTAATTGAAGCTAGCAGTTTAGTGTAAATATAATTATGAAATAACATAACAGAACCTAGGTCTCGGTGACGGCCTCTTCAAAAGATTCTACAAGAAACTGAGCCAGGCAGCCTGCCTTAGAAAAATAGTACTCGTTGCCACTCTCACTAACTTTTGCTTTCTTCGATTTAAGTGGCCAATACCTTGGCTTAGTTATATCCCCAACAATAGGCTTTAAGTCACTCCACGGATCTTCTACCATGGACTTGTGGTAGTAGTGTTCAGTATCCTGCTGGCCTGAGCCATTATGATGGAAACCACGGCCCTGCACTCCAGTCCGTCGTGGACTACAGTTGCCACTGAATCGCCCACCTTTGCCTCGACCAGAATTTGGATGTGGGCTACCTCTCTTTCCTGGGTTACTCAGATGGCTGCCTCCTTGTCCATGGTGAGGGCTGTAGCCACCACTTATTGGAGTTGAGGGACGGGAGATAGCAGGAGGAACTGCCAGATCTGCTCAAGACACTGGAGCCACTAACTGGAGTTCCTTGACATCCTGTGTAGGGAGCTGAATATTGAATGGGGCTTCTCCAAGAGGTGTTTGGGGAAAATTGGATGAGCCACCAATGGGAGTTCCTTGACATCCTGTGTAGGGAGCTGAATATTGAGGGGGCCTCCGCCAGGAGGTGTTTTTGCGAAAATTGGGATGACCACTAACAGGAGTTCCTTGACACCCTGCATAGGGAGCTGAGCATTGAATGGGGCTTCTCCACAAGGTGCTTTGGGAAAAACTGGGACTGCATTTCATATGAAGTGGAACCTGGAGATTGAGTTGTGTGTAATGGATGAGCAGGACTCATATGACAGTTCCATGGACGGACTGAATAAAGAAACAGTACACGTTTAGAGTCATAATAAATAGAGTTACATTTATTATATCTAATTTTAGAGACAACACATTGAACATAGAGTTTTATTTTGGTATTTTTGATTTTAGAACCAGCAAAAGAAAAAAAGCAATAATAATAATAATATAAAGAGAACAAAATGAACATACAAATAATGACACTACTACATCTCCCTTTTCTAAAATAAACTACATGCAAATCTTGGGTGATACAGGTATCTTACACTCCAAAAATAGAGACACCTAGCCAATTCTTTCAACAAGAT